>NC_043958.1:30473142-30566244 GCF_902148855.1 Sphaeramia orbicularis
TGATTGTGAATAGGGTGGCTTAGGAGACAAGTGAACCTATTCCAATGAATGTGTGATTATTGTGGTCTAATGAATTTTAATGAATGTGTGATTAATGTGTCTGACATGTTTGTGGCTGTGGATTAATTAATGAACGTATGAGGTCTGTAGCGATGGAAGATAATGGGTGACATGTAAGTGAAGGATCTGTGTAAGAGGGGAACTATTGTGAAAGAGGGCTTAGGCAAGTAACCTCATGATGGACCCTAGCAGGAAATGGGGAACTGAACCTTCAGTGGAAAGTACCAGAATAAATTAATAAATTACTGATCAAACTGAGAGACAAGCGTAGGTATTGTTTATAGGTACAATTAGCCCCGTTAGAAGTGGTTAAAAATGCTGGGCTTAGGTAGAAATAGCAGAAGTAGCTGCAGCAGCATCAGGACATCAGACTGCACAGAGAAAACTTTGAAAGCCTCTATTCTGGCTGAATTCTTCAGACCCCAGAAGAACACATCCAAAGTGGCTGAACAGAGAAGACTGTCTACTTCTCATTTGCTGGAGGTCCATCAGTGCTATTATTCTGAAATGTTGTATTATGCTGAATTCTGTGATACAGCTGAATTTTAGCAACGAAGGACTTTGACTCAGAGGGGCTGTCGGCCCCGTTCCATCTGTGGACTGTCCCCCGGGGTCACCGGGACCTGGACCCTGTGGTTTTCACCTGTTGTGGATTTTAACAGACTTTTCCATAATTTTGAGTCACCTGGAGCAGAAAAGGGGAAGCCTGGAAAACCCCTCCCCTCTGCTGCAGCCCAGCATCGAACATGGACTTTAATGACAGCTCTGCAGGTCTGTCAGAACAGACTGTGAACCCAAAGTGGATTAAAATCAGTTTGGGATTTTTTCCCTTTCCCATTGGAATTACCCCATGGACTTTTGAAATGTAAAAAACGCCCACTTTGAACTGGACTCAAACACTTTTGTGGACTTTTCTGGACATTTCTAAGAGGATTCAGAAAAAAGACATTGATTGAATTGAGAGAGACTGATGGAGGAGGAGTGAAGGAGGTCTTTATAATTTTAATCAGCATTTAATCCCACATATTATTGATTATTTCTGGAAAATACTGTTTTTTTATTCTTACGCTTTGCTTGCTGAAAAATTGCATTCAATAAATTTTATCGAAAGATCATTTTCCCCCTCACTTTGAGTCATTGTCCCGGTATAGTACACTCAAAGGTAATATAGTATATATATATATATATATATATATATATATATATATATATATATATATATATATATATATATATATATATATATATATATATATATACAAGTAATATAAGATATATACAGGTAATATAGGATATATATACAGGTAATATAGGATATATACAGGCACTATAGGATATATATATACTGGTAATATAGGTTATATACAGGCAATATAGGATATATATACAGGTAATATAGGATATATACAGGTAATATGGGATATATACAGGCAATATAGCATATATACAGGTAATATAGGATATATACAAGTAGTATAGGATATATATATACAGGCAATATAGGATACATATACAGGTAATATAGGATATATACATTTATATTTACATTTATGCATTTGGCAGACGCTTTTTCCAAAGCGACTTCCAGGGGAAAACCAATCAAATTAATCAATCAATCAAATTTTATTTACATAGTGCCAGATCACAACAAAAATTATCTCATGACACTTTATATACAGAGTTGGTCCAAACCAGACTCTGAGCCAATTTACAGAAACCCAACAGAATCCTCCAGGAGCAAACACTAGTAATGGTGACAGTGGAAGGAAAAAGTACCTTTAACAGCAGAAACCTGGAGCAGAGCCAGACTGAGGAGGATGGACGAGTGACAGGACCAGCTGGGGTTAAAGAGAGAGAGTAAAGAAAGAGAAAAGAGAGAGAGATAGAGACAGAGACTGGGGGAGAGGGGGAGAAGGGGGGAATAGGGGGAGACACATGGATGCAGTTAAGGATAAGTGAGTGATGACGATGAAGGCAGGAGAGAGGCAGGACCACCGCAGCAGGTCAGAGATGATCCTGGGAAAATCTGTGATAATCCTGGGAAAACCTTATTAATATATTTAAAATGGAATGTGTGACAGTGCAAGGACAGGAGGTGCTCTCGGAAGAGCTGGGTCTTCAGGAGCCTCTTGAAGATAGGCAGGGACGCCTTGGTTCCACCAACGTGGAACGACCCATGAAAAGAGCCTGGATACAAGGTCTGGGGACCACCAGACAACGTTCCCCAGATGAGCGGAGTGGTCGTGGGGCAACATAAGCTTTTATCAGTGGACCTAAGTAGGTAATATACAGGTGAAATAGGATATATACAGGTGATATAGGATAAATACAGGTAATATAGGATATATACAAGTAATATAGGATAAATACAGGTAATATAGGATATATACAGGTGAAATAGAATATATACAGGTAATATAGGATAAATACAGGTAATATAGGATATATACAGGTGAAATAGGATATATACAGGTGATATAGGACATATACAAGTAATATAGGATAAATACAGGTAATATAGGATATATACAGGTAATATAGGATATATACAGGTAATATAGGATAAATACAGGTAATATAGGATAAATACAGGTAATATAGGACATATACAGGTAATATAGGATATATACAGGTAATATAGGATATATACAGGTAATATAGGATAAATACAGGTAATATAGGATATATACAGGTAATATAGGACATATACAGGTAATATAGGATATATACAGGTAATATAGGACATATACAGGTAATATAGGATAAATACAGGTAATATAGGATATATACAGGTAATATAGGATAAATACAGGTAATATAGGATAAATACAGGTAATATAGGATAAATACAGGTAATATAGGACATATACAGGTAATATAGGATAAATACAGGAAATATAGGACATATACAGGTAATATAGGATAAATACAGGTAATATAGGATATATACAGGTAATATAGGACATATACAGGTAATATAGGATATATACAGGTAATATAGGACATATACAGGTAATATAGGATAAATACAGGTAATATAGGACATATACAGGTAATATAGGACATATACAGGTAATATAGGACATATACAGGTAATATAGGACAAATACAGGTAATATAGGATATATACAGGTAATATAGGATATATACAGGTAATATAGGACATATACAGGTAATATAGGATATATACAGGTAATATAGGACATATACAGGTAATATAGGATAAATACAGGTAATATAGGACATATACAGGTAATATAGGATATATACAGGTAATATAGGACATATACAGGTAATATAGGATAAATACAGGTAATATAGGATATACACAGGAAATATAGGATATATACAGGTAATATAGGACGTATACAGGCGAACTAGGATATATACTGGTGATATAGATAATAAACCAATAAATAATAAACCAGCTGTTCTGTATTGTTTTCAACAGGACAACCATCTCTTGTCAGGATCGTCCTTTTCATCATATTTGTTGTCATGTTTCTTCTCACCATTGCTGTTGTGGCAAAGACCAGGAAAGAAAGGGAAGACAGAAACCCATTTGTTTGCTTGTAAATGCAAATAAAATACAAATGAGCTGCTTTTTCTGCATTGATTTAATGAACAAAAAACCTCAGGAAATTTAGTTTTAAATTTACAAACTGAATGATGAGACATCAAACATGTTGTTTGTTCGATTCTGTTGGGAATGTAGTTCCATCAGCTCTGTGTGTGACAGGAGTTCCTTCCAGTGGTTCATTGTGTCATCAGTGCTGTGGTTGTCACTTCCACTTCTGTTTTTCTGACAGGGCAAACACTAATAGAGGAACTGAAAATGTTTGAGTCCAGTGGTTTTACCCTCATCTGTCTTTCACTGTGGACATTCAAACATGCAAACATCATGACAAAGGAATTTTATTATTTCAACAATTCAAAAGATCCATCGAGATAGGAGCACTTCTTTGCACTTTATCTCTGTTAAAAGAGTTGAATTTCATGCAGGTGAAACATAAATGTAGAATGTAAACATGATACAGCGTACATGACCACTTATATATTCTATTTATAGTATTATTTTATTGGAGTTGTGACCAACAGTGACTTTAAAGTAGTGCAATAGTCTGGGTTTTCAGCAAAGTCTTCAAGTAGAATAGAAACAGTCATCAGAGGTGAGAAAGAAAGAAAACATTAAGAAAGTTCATTTAGGAAGAAAAACAAGTTGAAAACGAGGAAACACCATGAGGAGTTACTCACCAGAGGGTCATATAGCGCCACCTGCTGTCACTCTGGAATTACTTTACAAATAACACTGGCACAAAACCAGGATTAATAATAAACATTTAACCCATAAAGACCTGATGCTGCTTCAGAGGCAGTTCACAAATGAATTTTTCTCTATTTTTAACCTTTCTTAACTGATTTATCACCATTTATTTACAATATTACCTTCTGTATCTTGTATTTTTAAGTGAAAATCAGGTATTTTCCTACATTTAATTCACTGATCATGTAGATGTTTATTAAAGCTCAGATTAAAATTGATGTTTGTTTTTTTTTATCAGAAACAGAGAAAACTGAAGAAAAAGATTGCTTTTTTTCTGCAAAATATATCATTAAGTGAACATAAACCCAGTGTGTCCATCCACTGTCACTGATCCAACTCCATGGGTTTTACTGGTGAATCAGTGTTGTAGAACATGACGGTGTTTCCATGGACACACTCATTTAGTTCTTTTTTATACATTTTACTTGTTATTTATCTGTTTTTGTTCATGTTGTTGCCTCATTCATATTTTCCTTCAATTTTGTTCAGTTTTTGGCTTATTTTGTTCATGTTACTTATTATTGTGTTGATTTATTATTCAGTACTGTTCATTTTTTAGTTTAATTTGGCAGTTTTTGTTCATTTTCATCTTTTTTCTTTAATTTTAATACATTTCTTTGCTTATTTCTTTCACATTAGTTAATATTTTGTAATTTTTACATTTGTTTTTGTTCATTTTATTTAATATATTTACAAACCAAGTGTGTCCATCCACAGTCATTGATCTAACTGCATGGGTTTTACTGGTGAATCAACATTGTAGAAGATGACAGTGTTTCCACGGTAACTACGGAGCCTCTGAACGTTCATATGATTAAGATTTTTCAGATACAGATCCTTTATTGTCAGTGTACAGTATATTTTACCACATCAGTTATTGACATGTATTGATAGGATAAATGGATCAGCAGGTATTAAACAGTTTAGATCAGTAGATGGTTTTGGTTAAAGGTGGATGTTTGGGTCTTTAAGTGTCATTTGAAAATGACAAATGAGCTGGACCGCGGTACATGCTTGTCTTGAACCGCTAGGGCGACCCAGTCTCATGTCAAAATGTGAAATAGCTCCGTTTATCCACAGTGCAAAATGTATCAGTTTCACAATTAGAGCCTGAAAATTATAAAATGTTCAGGTTTTTTTAATCCCATTCTTTTCCACTGGCCTGCAGACGGGTCATGTGACCGCTTGCAGCTAGGCTTCTCCAAATAAAAACATGGCGGTCACTCCTTTCATTCTCAGTGGAAAATGCAGGATTTCAAGATAGTTTGGTCCTAAAAAAGCATTTTGGTGATATTTCTAGTGAGAAATATACATTGAAATTTCACAATATTCATTCAGTTCTTGTGAATGATCTTTGGTTTGTTTGTTATTACGATGAATATTTCACGTCTCGGCATAAAATTGTTACAGTGGAAAATTTTCTGCCGTTGCTATGTTCGTTGCTAAGGACGCTGCCACAGACGAAACCAAGTGGCGTGTTTGTTATTGTATTTATTCCTTACATTCAAAGGTTATCTGGGACCTGTTCCACAAAGAGGGTTCAACATCCTCTGAGTCTAATTCTAAACTGAGTCTAATTCTAAACTCTGAGTCTAATTCTAAACTCTGAGTCTAATTCTAAACTCAGTCTAATTCTAAACTGAGTCTAATTCTAAACTCTGAGTCTAACTCTAAACTGAGTCTAATTCTGAACTCTGAGTCTAATTCTAAACTCTGAGTCTATTTCTAAACTCTCAGTCTAATTCTAAACTCAGTCTAATTCTAAACTCTCAGTCTAATTCTAAACTCAGTCTAATTCTAAACTCTGAGTCTAATTCTAAACTCTGAGTCTATTTCTAAACTCTCAGTCTAATTCTAAACTCTCAGTCCCAATTCTAAACTCAGTCTAATTCTAAACTCTGAGTCTAATTCTAAACTCTGAGTCTAATTCTAAACTCTGAGTCTATTTCTAAACTCTTAGTCTAATTCTAAACTCTCAGTCTAATTCTAAACTCTCAGTCCCAATTCTAAACTCAGTCTAATTCTAAACTCTGAGTCTAATTCTAAACTCTGAGTCTAATTCTAAACTCTGAGTCTATTTCTAAACTCTTAGTCTAAATCTAAACTCTCAGTCTAATTCTAAACTCTCAGTCTAATTCTAAACTCAGTCTAATTCTAAACTCTGAGTCTAATTCTAAACTCAGTCTAATTCTAAACTCAGTCTAATTCTAAACTCTCAGTCTAAATTTAAACTCTGAGTCTAATTCTAAACTCTCAGTCTAATTCTAAACTCTCAGTCTAATTCTAATCTCTCAGTGTAATTCTAAACTCTGAGTCTAATTCTAAACTCTGAGTCTATTTCTAAACTCTTAGTCTAATTCTAAACTTAGTCTAATTCTAAACTCTCAGTCTAATTCTAAACTCTCAGTCTAATTCTAAACTCTGAGTCTAATTCTAAACTCAGTCTAATTCTAAACTCTCAGTCTAATTTTAAACTCTGAGTCTAATTCTAAACTCTGAGTCTAATTCTAAACTCTCAGTCTAATTCTAAACTCTCAGTCTAACTCTAAACTCTCAGTCTAATTCTAAACTCTCAGTCTAATTCTAAACTCTCAGTCTAATTCTAAACTCAGTCTAATTCTAAACTCAGTCTAATTCTAAACTCTGAGTCTAATTCTAAACTCAGTCAAATTCTAAACTCTCAGTCTAATTTTAAACTCTGAGTCTAATTCTAAACTCTGAGTCTATTTCTAAACTCTTAGTCTAATTCTAAACTTAGTCTAATTCTAAACTCTCAGTCTAATTCTAAACTCTCAGTCTAATTCTAAACTCAGTCTAATTCTAAACTCTGAGTCTAATTCTAAACTCAGTCTAATTCTAAACTCAGTCTAATTCTAAACTCTCAGTCTAATTCTAAACTCTAAGTCTAATTCTAAACTCTCAGTCTAATTCTAAACTCTGAGTCTAATTCTAAACTCTCAGTCTAATTCTAAACTCAGTCTAATTCTAAACTTAGTCTAATTCTAAACTCTCAGTCTAATTCTAAACTCTCAGTCTAATTCTAAACTCAGTCTAATTCTAAACTCTCAGTCTAATTCTAAACTCAGTCTAATTCTAAACTCAGTCTAACTCTAAACTCTCAGTCTAACTCTAAACTCAGTCTAATTCTAAACTCAGTCTAACTCTAAACTCAGTCTAATTCTAAACTCTCAGTCTAATTCTAAACTCTCAGTCTAATTCTAAACTCAGTCTAATTCTAAACTCTCAGTCTAATTCTAAACTCAGTCTAATTCTAAACTCAGTCTAACTCTAAACTCTCAGTCTAACTCTAAACTCAGTCTAATTCTAAACTCAGTCTAACTCTAAACTCAGTCTAATTCTAAACTCTCAGTCTAATTCTAAACTCAGTCTAATTCTAAACTCAGTCTAACTCTAAACTCAGTCTAATTCTAAATTCTGACTCTACTTACCCTGAGTTCAGTAACTCTGAGTATCCGTTTCCAGAACGGTGGCTTTGAGTTGGTTCAAATGACTCTGAGTAAGTTTATCCAGAGCTGAGCGCGTGAACGAACCACAACAAAAAGCCATCGTCAGTGGAGCCCCGATACCTGGAGTCACCATGGCAACCGCTGACAACAACAGTACCAGTTATTTCACTGCACTCGAATAAGAGGTTCTAATTCATGCGTACAGGAATACGAAGGTATTCAGTAGAAAAGGCAACACTGGTACTGCTGCCAAAGAGAGTGAAGCATCATGGGAGAAAACTGAAGCCTGAGTCAGTGTGTAAGTGTGAATCCACTCATCCACTGACTGAACAGAATATTGGACTGAAGAAAAACTGTAGCATGGAAGTTTAACCCTTTCATACATGAATTATGAGAACCTTCAAGATTTTTTTCCTGAGTGTTTTTATTCCTCTTTAGGCATGAAAAAAAAACAAAAAAAACCCCAATGCGATTGAAATTTTTTTATGTACCTATTTTTCATAGAGTTGCAAAAATGTCCACTCAACTGGACACTGTGTGTTTAATTTTTGAATCAAAGAAACATGTATTTACTGATATACTGTGTGAAAACTATGAAATAAAAACATGTTTAATGCTGCTAATCTGATGGTTTCTCACATTTGAACATACTCTAATACCAGTTACTACTTATTTCATGGAGATAATGTGCAAACAAACAAAAAAATCTGTAAAAATGAAAATGTTGATTACAGTCTAATAGCAATTAGCAACTGATTTCCACTCAAACATGTTACTTCAGATCAGGTTTATCAAGAACAGCAAAGTTCCAGTAATGGTCTGAATGTCAGTGTATGGGATGATGCATGAGCGTCCACTGTGTTGGCTGATCTGGAACTAAAACAACAAAATCCATGAATGTACAAGAGAACAGCTGGAGAAGAACTGACCACTGGAGTGACCACTACGCATGAAAGGGTTAAACATTATTGGATTGAATAAAAGTGGTGGAAAAAATGAAATCTGAGTAGTTTTTAGGTCCAATCCCACTGGAGAAAAACACACATGGAGGAAACTGAATCTAAAATATACAAATATCATTTGGAAAGGTCATGGCAGATTACTGTAGGCCTTGATAGAACGTCATTTATTCCTGTTTGACACTGGCTAATATACAAAATACACATTCAGTGGATATTTAAACCCCTGACAAATGCTTTTTGAACACAAGTCCTCTCACCTCATGTCCTGTCTGTAGATGAATATTTCAGTTCCAGTCAGTCAACAGGAAGAAGGCAGAGGCCGTAGAAAATCCTACTGTAATAAGTAACCGAGCCAATACTCACATCTACCACATATGGAACTGTCAAATATACTGAAGCACATGTAAACCACAAAGTAAATCTGTACTCACTCACATTGCATTCTTTTATGGAATTTTGATTTTAACATGAGAGTGTGACAAGTGATGAGAATAAATGATTGGATAAACAGCTTGTGCATTCGTATCCTTTTTACCAGAGCACAGCTGGAAAACAGTAAGAAAAGGATCCATCAACTTCCACAGCAGCAGCAGCAGCAGGTCAAAGGTCAAAGGGACATTTAGAATAAATGTCAGGTTCAGTCTTCATGTCCAACTGTGGATTTCAAATACTATATGTTCCATGTTCTATGTTTGAACAGTTATCAGTTCAAGAGCTTCACAGGAGGCATTTCCTACAAAAGATGAAAAAATGGACACAGACATGTTGTCTTTGGATGGACAGATTAGGACGGCCCACCTGGGAATTTAATGAGTGGAACACCAGGTGAGGGGGGGCATTGACACAGGTAATAGGTGGTAAGTGTTGGAACAATATTATAGATTTGAACTGTTGTATTTTTACTGTTAGAGAATAAAGAAGAACAACAAAATGTGAATTCTTTGTCTTTCTTTGACTGGTGATGATTGTGGCAGTGGATTCATCTGAAAAGGAACTCATGTAAATTAAATGTGACGCCCTTCCATCCTGGACCCGAGCTCTAGTCCTGCAGTGGACCACATTAAAACACTTCTGGGGCCCTGGATCAGGGTCAGGATCAGGGTCAGGGGTCAGCAGAGAAGGCTGGCATGGATATCCTCTGTCTCCCAGTAGGTCCCCATCAGTCTGTCCTGGAAGGAAAGTGGAGACATGTGGGTGTGTTTATATCAGGGAGACAAACATGATCATTGAACAAAGTGTTCAGTTACTGAACACATGCACATCTGTGGATCAGGATATACTCTGGATATATGTGGAGTCAGGTACAGAGCCAGGACACTTTAGTTCACATTCACATTCAGATTCAAGTTTATTTGTCATTTCAAGATATAAAAAAATACACAGAAATGAAATATTGTTCTCAGGTCCCCGACTGTCAGCGGCATTTAGTAAAAATAGTAGAAGTTACTGATAAAATATTAAAAATAAAAAATACTGATATAAAAAATAGCAATAACAATAACCCCCCCCCCCCCCCCAAAAAAAAAAAAAAATTGCGTATAAATAACTAAAAAAAAAAAGTTTTATTTATAAAGATTTATTAATTATTTATTCTACATTTGTAATGATGTGTGCCGGATCATAAATGAGCTTGATAGTGCAGAGAATGGCATTATTATTATTATTATTATTATTATTATTATTATTATTATTATTATTATTATTATTATTATTATTATCAGCTACTGTGTATTGTGACGTATACATTCATTTTCAACATATTAATAACAATACCTGGACGTTGATGCTGTGGAAGGACTTCCTGTGAACATAGTTCTTGGTTTTGTGCAGGAGCAGTGATAAGAATGTGTGTTCCATCTCCACACACTATTACATTTGGAAGACCAGCAAAGTGAAGATTATCACTGATCTGAGTCTGAGTTTACAGCAGAATGTCTCTAACATTATTTAAAATATAATTTAAGATTTAATATAGAGTGTAAGATTGAAATTATGATAATAAACTTAATGTCCAACATAAGTAGGAATAACACATAAAGGTGAACAAAAGGAAAAAATAAATTATGAATTTAAACAGAACAGTCTAAAATATTGAAGGTAATCACCAACAAAAGAAAAATAATTCCCATACTGTACAATTATTTCACTGTGGCTCTTTAACAACACTTTATGTCTGAAATGAATGAAGAAGCTGAACTTATATTGTTCAACCCCAAATACACAGACATGGATGAGTAGATATTCATCAGGAAATGCTAGTCCATCTATTCAAGGTCTGAAAATCCTCTCCTGATGTTAAATCACTGCGTATTAACTGTGCTTTTAAGTCTTTGGGATCACGTTTGTCCAGACTATCCATGTCTAACAGCCTGTTTCAGGTGGGAGGAGTCAGGTGAAACTCTGGGTTTCTTAAACAAAACCTGCCACCGAGCAGGTTTTGTTGACGGAATAAGTTACCATGGTAACAGACTCAGGGTTTGACTTACTTGTCTTTGTGGAACAGAAAACCCTGAGTTTCCCTCATCTCAGGGTTCACATACTCAGAGTTTTCACATAACCTGCTTTCTGGAACAGGCCCCAGGAAAACCGGGTTAATAGTAGGGACTGTTCTTTGTTTTGTGTGTTTTTTGTTTTTTTTTTTAAACAGCGTTTGCAAACTTCATTAGTGCATTACTGCCCCCCTCCAGATGTGGAGGATCTCTCTGGCTTCCAGGCTATAATAATATATATGACATTGTACTGTAAGAAAAAACACAACCAAAAAAATTATATTTTGTTACTGATTTTAGTAGCTTTTAAATACTCAAAAAGATCCTTAATAACTCTGTGTTCTGAAGATTTACGAAGAATATCAATAGTAGGAAATATGAGGTAGGAACGTTTCTTCTAATCCAGTTTCCTCTGGGGTACTATAGCGACGCACCGCCCCGCCCTCAGATGCATTCTGGGAAGAAGAGCAGTCAAGTCAGGTGTCCCCGTTGCTCCGTGTGTCCTGTTTTCTTCAGGTCAGTAAAAGTGTGAACAGTTGTAATAATCCACGTCCTAAAAGCGGATTTTAACAAAGTGTTGTTTTCTGTTCAGTTCTGAGACCGTTCGTGTTGGATTTGGACCAGTTTATGTGAATGTTTGGAGTCAAAGTGTTGGGAAACTACCGCGAGGCGGCCGCCATTTTGTGCCTCTAGGGTGGCGTCGAAAGGCTCCTGTACCCAGAATGCATTTCGGTTTTGTAGTTTGTTTGTATTAAGTTGAGATGAATATGCGCTTTCGGCCTGATCACAGTCCAGGGTACCAGAAAGGGTGCACATATAGATAAAAAATAATAATGCTCTGTCAAAAAATCAGACAGGCCATTTTATTTGTCTGATATTTCTCTTTGAAAGTGCAAAATCTTTTTGTATTTTGGTGTCTACTAAAAATGTGTCAGGCTTGTACCCCTGTCAAATCAGAAATTCTTGGATGTGCGGACACTCCAGCCTAATAGCCTCCATATTTAATGCCTACAAAGATATACAAATGTTTCAGCACTCAGGAGAATCATGCATTGTTTATTGCATAGATGTGGTGTCCAAAGCATGCCTGCTGAAAAACTCCATATATTGACAGAAACAATCGAATTAGACCCACATATTCTGAATCTGGTGTACAGACACTATTTGGTGTACAGACTCTACCAGATGTGAATGGAAATCTCACTTACCACATAGTCTCATCTCTGTTAGATCTGTAACGAAGTCTTCCTGGTACAGGAGTAAATAAACATTTGTGAACAAGTTAGAACAATATATCTATAAGGCATATAGTCCATATTATTGATGGAAGTATATTGGTGTACGGACACAATATGAATTTTGATGAACACCATCACCGTAAACATCCATTTGCCACATTGTTCCCAAATTTTCTGCAGCCAGGGAGCAACCAAAATCTGTCTAGTTGTGCATAGTCATAATAATACTGAAAGAACAGGTTCCCATTCTATTATTCCAATTAAAGGGCTGTAAAAGAAGGGTTTTCATCACAAAATAGTTGATTGTCTTAATACTGAAAATAAGAATTGATAATCAAACAGCTGTTCAATAAAAATGATTAATAAATGAAAAGCAATGTGATGTGTGTATTTTGTAATAAAAAAGACACAGGAGTTGAATAGTAAGTATTTATTGTGTTTCAAAACATTCTGTACAGTAATTTTGCTCTCTTATAACAATAAAATTGTGCACATGTTTTCATGCTCATTGGGTCGCCATTTTATCAGTTTTTATCTGATTTTCTTCAAATTTGGAGAATTGCAAGATCTACTAATAAGATGGCCAAAGAAACAGTTTGGGAATAGTTTTGGGGGGATCTTTTTGCAATACTGATTAATAACTGATGCAAATATACTTGTGCACCTTGATTGTGATCAGGCCGTTTGTCTGAAGTTTGTTACCGAAGGCACACATTTCATTTGGGTTTTGGGTCACAACTAAAGGGCGAGGTCAAGGGCATCACAGATGGACAGCCCACTACTTTTAGATTCATAACTTTTGAACCAAGTTTAAGACAAATATTCCAAATTGTAAAGGTCTAAGTACCATCGTAAACAGACTCAAAGGGCAACATTTAGTTTCAGATATTTTAAAATGAAAAATATCAAAAACTACTGCGTCATGGATGGACAAAAAATTAACGTCTATTTTTTTTTTTTTTTTTTTTTTTTTACAAGAATTAGAAAGTTCTTGAAAGTGAAGTTCCTCTGACATTTTCATCCTCAAATGTATTCAGTGTAAACCTTAAACCCTCTATTTTACAACCCAGTAATTGGTTAGAGGACAAAAATATTTGATCAAACCTAAATAGAAAGAGTTTAGACAAATGGCAGCACCACGGATGGACAACAAAAGTAAATATCAAATTAAACATTTTTATTTCAATGATCAACATCATACACTTTTTTTTTTCACAATATTTATGACATAAAATAATATTAACTTTATATTCAAATGTATTTTGCATAGATATATGTATTTATTAATTTTAAACACTGTGTAGTTAGAATATGACTTAAATAATATAATAGTCAAATATCAATGTATTTGGAATAAATGTAGTTTACTTAAAGAGTTTATAAAATGAACCCAGAATGACGATAGAAAACTTTGTCACATTACATTCACACTCATGAAACTTGTCATTTTTTTTCCACAAATTTTTTCTCATTTCAAAATACATTTTCCTGAAAATGTAAGTAATTATCTACCCAAAAATATAAGTTTGGTGTAGATTATTGTAATTTTATTTTTTTTGACCAGGTGTTAACCTTCCCTCGACTTTGCCCTAAAAGTATTTTTATTTTGTTTGTTTTGGTAAATTTAATGTAGCCCAAGCCTTTCAGATTACATTCCATTAGCCTTTGATTAACACAGAGGTTGAAATAATTCATTTGGTGCCAGTATTTAAGGGGATAGTGCACCTTTAAAAATAACACATTGATGTGTACTTAAAATAGTGGTGTTCCAAACAGTGTTATACTGTGGATATACACTACCGGTCAAAAGTTTTAGAACACCCCAATTTTTCCAGTTTTGTATTGAAATTCAAGCAGTTCAAGTCCAATGAACAGCTTGAAATAGTACAAAGGTAAGCGGTGAACTGCCAGAGGTAAAAAAAAAAAAAAAGGTAAGATTAAGCAAAACTGAAAAATAATGTACATTTCAGAATTATACAAAAAGGCCTTTTTCAGCGAACAAGAAATGGGTTAACAACTTAAAGCAGTTCTGCAGCAATGGAGGTTGATCAAGCCTCTAAAGTTGGTGCTACCAATTCCTACAGGTGTTCCAATGTTTCTTAATTCCTTCAACCCCCTCTGTCTGCATAAAAGTAGTGTCGGAACACACTTTGGTACCATACTGCTGTGAGCATTATTTGAACAGTATCGTACTGCAGAAAGTAGTGTGTTACTATAAAAATGGTAAGGAAAAGACAATTAACGATAGAAGAGAGACAGACCTTCATAGCACTTAAAAATGTAGGTCTGTCCTACAGAGAAATTGCCAAGAAAGTCAAGGTGTCAGTAAGTCCAGTTTCCTTCACCATCCAAAGGCACTCAGAAACTGGGGGAAATGCTGACAGGAAGAGGTCTGGCAGAGCCAAAGCCACAACAGAATCAGAAGACAAGTTTCTGAGACTCAACAGCTTGGTGATAGGTGACTCACAGGACAACAGCTTCAAGCACAGCTCAGTAGTGGTCGTAGTAAGCAGTCTCAGTTTCAACTGTGAAGAGAAGACTTCCAGTTGCAGGTTTGATGGGTCCAGTTGCAGCTAAAGCCATTGCTGAGACTTCAGAATAAGAAAAGGAGGCTTGCTTGGGCCACGAAACACCACCAGTGGACTACTGAAGACTGGAAGAAGGTGTTTTGGACTGATGAATCCAAATTTGAAATCTTCGGTTCATCCCGCAGAACTTCTGTATGCTGTCGAGTAGGTGAAAGGATGGTTCCTCAGTGTGTGACATCAACTGTCAAACATGGAGGAGGAAGTGTGATGGTCTGGGGCTGTTTTGCTGGATCCAGGGTCGGTGACTTGTACAGAGTGAAAGGCACACTGAACCAAAACGGCTACCACAGCATTCTGCAGCTATGCCATACAGTACCCTCTGGGATGCGCCTAGTTGGTCAGGGGTTCATCCTACAGCAAGATAATGACCCAAAACCTAAGTCCAAGCTATGCCAGAACTACCATAAGAAAAAAGAACAAGATGGTACACTTGAAAACATGGAGTGTCCAGCACAGCCTCCAGACTTAAACCTGTAAGAGCTGGTTTGGGATGAACTGGACAGAAGAATGAAAGCAAAGCAACCTTCAAGTGCTCCACATTTATGGAACTTCTGCAACAGAGTTGGGAAGAACTTTCTGAAGAATATTTGATTTCCATTGTAGAAAGAATGCCACCAGTGTGTTCAACTGTTCTATCTGCCAAAGGTGGACACTTTGATGAGTCAAAAGTTTAGAATACATTTTGGTTTCGAACTTGATTCCATGATTTCTTTTTTAACTTCAATTGTTTATTTGTTCTATGCTTTAATTTCAGAGTACACTGAGACATTAAACTGCATCATTTTAAAAGAAATTCTGGAAAAATCGGGGTGTTCTAAAACTTTTGACCAGTAGTTTACATCAGACCAATCACATGGCTCCGTGTCATGTAATAAGTGGATGATCATACCATACATGGTTAACATACACCGATATAACTACTAGGGCTGCACGATTTAGGCAAAAAATAAAATCCCAATTTTTTTTCCTCTGAAAACTCGATGTTTGATTTCGGTTTTTGGGTAAAACTGCAAAAGACAACAGAAGTCAGCATGTTATTTTTGTGAGCAGCCCACAATGCAGGCCACTGCTCCCTACCTTAAATCTGTGATGGTGTCATGTGATGGGCCCACACAAATTAAATTTTTTAAATTTTTTTTCATTAAATCTTTATTGAACAAAGAAGAGCATACAAACAATGCATACAAGAAAATAACATAACAAGTTTGCCAGGGGGAATACACTACAATACAATGTCCAAATTGGAGAAATACTGATGGTTTTTATAGCCTTTTTGTTTCCAGATTTATCTAACGTCTTTCAAAAAATAAATATTTGGTTTTGTGTTACAGAACTTACATTTGTGAATGAAAAATTTAGCAGGTAAGGGAAATAAATTTTATATATATATATATATATACAGTACAGGCCAAAAGTTTGGACACACCTTCTCATTCTTCGCATTTTCTTTATTTTCATGACTATTTTCATTGTAGATTCTCACTGAAGGCATCAAAACTATGAATGAACACGTGGAATTATGTACTTACCAAAAAAGTGTGAAATAACTGAAAACATCTCTTATATTCTAGTTTCTTCAAAGTAGCCACCCTTAGCTCTGATGACTGCCTTGCACACCCTTGGCATTCTCTTGATGAGCTTCCAGAGGTAGTCACCTGAAATGGTTTCCACTTCATAGGTGTGCCTTGTCAGGGTTACTTAGTGGAATTTCTTGCCTTATTGATGGGGTTGGGACCATCAGTTGTGTTGTGCAGAAGTCAGGTTGATGCACAGCTGACAGCCCTATTGGACAACTGTTAGAATGCATATTATGGCGAGAACCAATCAGCTAAGTAAAGACAAACGAGTGGCCATCATTACTTTAAGAAATGAAGGTCAGTCAGTCTAGAAAATTTCAAAAACTTTGAATGTGTCCCCAAGTGCAGTCGCAAAAACCATCAAGCGCTCCAACGAAACTGGCTCACATGAGGACCGCCCCAGGAAAGGAAGACCAAGAGTCACCTCTGATGCTGAAGATAAGTTCATCTGAGTCACCAGCCTCAGAAATTGCAAATTAACAGCAGCTCAGATTAGAGACCAGATGAATACCACACAGAGCTCTAGCAGCAGACACATCTCTACAACAGCTGTTAAGAGGAGACTGCGTGAATCAGGCCTTCATGGTCAAACAGCTGCTAGGAAACCACTGCTCAGGAGAGGCAACAAACAGAAGAGATTTATTTGGGCCAAGAAACCCAAGGAATGGACATTAGACCAGTGGAAATCTGTGCTTTGGTCTGATGAGTCCAAATTTGAGATCTTTGGATCCAACCGCCGTGTCTTTGTGCGACGCAGAAAAGGTGAACGGATGTATGCTACATGCCTGGTTCCCACCGTGAAGCATGGAGGGGGAGGTGTGATGGTGTGGGGGTGCTTTGCTGGTGACGCTGTTGGGGATTTATTCAAGATTGAAGGCAACCTGAATCAGCATGGCTACCACAGCATCCTGAAGTGACATGCCATTCCATCCGGTTTGCGTTTAGTTGGACCATCATTTATGTTTCAACAGGACAATGACCCCAAACACACCTCCAGGCTGTGTGAGGGATATCTGACCAAGAAGGAGAGTGATGGAGTGCTGCGCCAGATGACCTGGCCTCCACAGTCACCGGACCTGAACCCAGTCGAGATGGTTTGGGGTGAGCTGGACCGCAGAGTGAAGGCAAAAGGACCAACAAGTGCTAAGCATCTCTGGGAACTTCTTCAAGACTGTTAAGGCGGCCATACACTGTGCGATTATTTCGATCGTTGCACGCAGCTCCATCTCAAACTGTGCGAATCAGTCGTACAGTCAGGCTCACGATTCCTGTTCTCACACTGCACGGACCGACGCTCGTATGCGACCTGACTGCTCACACTGTAGGACCATACACCACAGGACGCACGACACGTTTGAGTGTTGTATCCGGAAATACAACGTTAAAATACCAAGGAATCCGTAAAAGTGCATAGACGATTGTGTATTGGCGTGAGTCACGAAATGGTAGTGCTAAACAAAAACCAACGAGCTGCTTTGGTAATATGTGCCATTATCTGTGAGGAATCAAAAAAGAAGAAAAGATAACGATGTGTTCGGTACAGGAATTGGTTGGCCAGACGTGGACAGTATGGGCTGTCATCCTACAGCAGGAACTAGAGGTAAGCTGCAACAGCCAAACTGCACTAGGACAACAGCTAGCTACTGTCAGCTTGTACGCTACTGTGCGCGTCTGTGTTTGCGCATGCACAGTGTGAGAATTTGAGGCACATCGGTTCGTGGCACTGCTTTGACAGTACGATACACTCACGAGGAGCGAGCAGGATTTCAAACAGCTCCGTTTTCCTTGCGAACACACGATTGCTGGTCGTGAGGTGGTCGTGAGGTGCTAATCGCTTCTCTTTACCCCATGTACACTGCACGAAGCACGACACACGATTAGAGGCACATCGGGCCCGATCCCAGAAATAGTCGCACGAGTGAGAAATCGTCTCTAAACTCGCACAGTGTAAGGCCGCCTTTAGGAAACCATTTCAGGTGACTACCTCTGGAAGCTCATCAAGAGAATGCCAAGAGTGTGCAAGGCAGTCATCAGAGCTAAGGGTGGCTACTTTGAAGAAACTAGAATATAAGAGATGTTTTCAGTTATTTCACACTTTTTTGTTAAGTACATAATTCCACATGTGTTCATTCATAGTTTTGATGCCTTCAGTGAGAATCTACAATGTAAATAGTCATGAAAATAAAGAAAATGCAAAGAATGAGAAGGTGTGTCCAAACTTTTGGCCTGTACTGTGTATATATATATATATATATATATATATATGGCCTGTAACGGTACACATACTGAACTAAACCGTTTTGGTACACACCTGTTTGGTTCAGTACACAGCTGTACCAAAACGGCACAGTATGTTGAGAAAAAGGAACGAAAGATGTTGTTCGATGCGGAACTTTAAATCCGTGCAAGTTTCACACGGACATATGGAACTAGCGCTCAGTGACCCAAAATATGAAATAGCAGCTGATATAAGGTTAAAAAAAAACAACAAATATGATGTCAACCTGGAAGGAAGAGACTGAAGACCCTCCACCATCATTACAGTCCAGTTTGGGATCACATCAGGTCCCGGTGAAAGACAACAACGAGGAAAGAGAAGATAAGACGAACGTTGTTTGGCCCCAATAAACTACGGTAGTTCTAAAACACACTAGCTCTGTCTGTCTGTCTCTCTCTCTCACACACACACACTGTAAAACATGTAAAGTTTGTAAAGTTTCACTTCCATTTCACGCCAGCGTTAGTTGTGTTAGTTATGGACCACATTCCCCCTTGGCTCTGACACCCCCCCGTGTTTCTGACAAATCGCACCCTGTACACACACACACACACACACACACACACACAAATACACAAAGTGGCCTAAACAGTTTGTTCACTATTCTAAAATAATTTGGTTAATTTTGTTGTCAATGTAGCTCTTCAGTTTGTTAAAATAGAATATGAGTTTGTCCTCTTGTTAATGTTGCACTTCATGTGGAATTTTTTTTATTTTTCTGCAGAATGTGAACTGACAGAACTGTGATTAGATTTTTCTTGTTTGTTCAAAACTACCTTTCAGGGAAAAGTGCAATACTAATGTTTAAAATACATTTAGTAATATTTTATTTCTTTTCTTTTCTATTTGATTTATAGCAGCAGAATTATATTATTCCTGTTTTTCTATGTTCTGTCATCTCCAAAAATTTTGGGAAAAATGTTTAAAAATTCATAAATGCATTAAATATATTTTGAGGGGTTTTCTTTCTTCCCGTACCGAACCGAAAAAAAACGAACCGTGGCTTTCAAAACCGAAAACGTACCGAACCGAAAATTTTGTGTACCATTACAGGCCTTATATATATATATATATATATATATATATATATATATATATATATATATATAGAGAGAGAGAGAGAGAGAGAGAGATTTTTTTTTTTTCCTTTTTTGGGGTATCTGGGCCCACAGAAGGGATACCACTTTAAGACAGGCATCAGTCGTGGGTGCGTGGACCATGTAATATGAGGGATCCCCATGCACTTCTATTTAAACTGGGGGATCCATGCGTGGAACAGACCGACACAGGACATGCTGGAGGGATTCTATCTGTGGAGCTGGTGGATGTGTCTGAGCACAGGGCTGTCTGGGCTCCTCTGCTGAGGCTGATGACACCACGACTCGGACCCGGATCGGAAGAAGACAGTACGGCACGGATCCGGGACAACGGAAGATGAGTGATCCCCATGCAGCTATATTTGAATTGCGGGATCCGTGCGTGAAGCCACAGCTCACATCGGTATCACTGTTGTGGGTTCATGAACAGATTTAACGTCCGGTCATTACACGGACTTCAGTGACAGACCGCTGTCACAGATAGGAGGAAGTGCTAACGGTAGCTCACAGGCGCACAGTCAGGAGGCACAAGAGACATGAAATCGATTTGACGATTTCCCTTTTTTAAAAATCGTCCTAATGAAAAAATCGGATTTCAATTTAAAATCGATCAATCGTGCAGCCCTAATAACTACACATGCATATAGCACCTGTTAGGAGACTCTATGTAGAGAGAACGAAGCTCTGTCTGTAAAACTTTCCTCTTGTGCACAATAAAGGATCTCCTGATTGAAGCACATCCATTCTCTATGAAGTCTTAGTCGTCTTGCCACCATGACACCACTGTCCTGCTGTGGTGCTGTGCTGTGTAGTCTGCTACGGGATGAATGACTAAAGCCAGGCCTTGTGATCAGCAGAACACAGCTGTCCTTAACGATGTTGTTCATTTCAATCTGCTGCCTCAGTTCATCCATCTTGTTGCAGAGTGATGTGGAGTTCATCAGAAGGCGGCAGGAGAGCGGTGATCTGTTTGGCTGCCTCCGTAGCATAGCTAGTGTGGGGACCCTGCAGCCTCACTTCTGCTTTGTCACTACGCCACCTTCACCTCTTCACCGCGGGGATGGTAATCCATGAAGAGCCGGGACTCCTCTTTTATGTGTGGAGAAACTCGGCTGCAACACTCAGCTCATTGTAAATGGCTGTCGTTACTCCATCCTGTTGGTGTAGTTCACCTGACAGAATGTACAAAGGAGGAAAAAAAAAACATAAACCTACCATCAAACAGAGAACTGAATAGAGTAACACTGAGCTGCCACAACTGTGTGCACCGCCATCCTGGAAAAGGTGGAAGATCTACAAAATTAGTAGTGTTAAGAGGTTGGAGATGAAAAGTTATTGAAATGGTGAGCAGTGGTAACTCGATGTTTTCGGGGCACGGTGGGGAATTCTGATGTCTTGCAAAGAAAAGCCAAACTGTCCAATCTGCAACAAAGTTCCCATGTATGAATAAAGTCACACCATGAACATAATGACATGACAATATTAAATCTGACTAATAGCACCATCTAGTTGTAACAATAAACAACATGTTTTAGTGTTTTGATGTGCAGGTTGAACTTATCCACCTCAGATTTGGTCAAATTTCATTCAATACGTCCAAGCTGGTGCCCTTATGTGACATCATATGATCATGGCGGTGCAACGAGTTCTGAGGTTTTGTCATAAAACAAGTTGTTGTTAAAACTCATTTGTACATTGTCAAATCTGCATCAATTTTCACATGTAGAAAAAGAGGATTGAGTTTTTAGATGTTTGAAAATGTCCTATTAATTATATAACTAGTTAATTTTGTCTGTCTGCTTAATCTGGTTTGAAAGGGATGTGTTTGTTGTGTTCCATTCCATTGCATTTCAGTGACCACCTCTTCTGTTTCGTTGTGTTTTTGATGTAGAGAGAAGCCAAAGGTGGATTTAAAGTGAAACCAAAAAGTTGTATCTGGACAAAGATCACCTGATTCCAGCAAACATGGATGGAAGACCCACCTGTGAGCAGTGTGGAAAGACTTTCACCAGAGCAAGCAACCTAAAACGCCACCAACGCACCCACCCTGGAGAAAAACCATATGAGTGTGACCAGTGTGGAAAGACTTTGACCACAGCAAGTTACCTAAAAATCCACCAACGCATCCACACTGGAGAAAGACCATATAAGTGTAACCAGTGTGGGAAGAGTTTCATCATGGCAAAAGAATTAAAAATCCATCAACGCAGCCACACTGGAGAAAGACCATATTGGTGTGACCAGTGTGGAAATGCTTTCACCACAGCAAGTAACCTAAAAATCCACCAACGCAGCCACACTGGAGAAAGACCATATGGGTGTGACCAGTGTGGAAAGACTTTCACCAGGTCAGAAAGCCTAAAAATCCACCACCGTATCCACACTGGAGAAAGACCATATTGGTGTGACCAGTGTAGAAAAGCTTTCACCACAGCAAGTCACCTAAAAATCCACCAACGCATCCACTCTGGAGAAAAACCATATGGGTGTGACCGGTGTGGAATGACTTTCACCTCAGCAAGTCACTTAATAATCCACCAACGCATCCACACTGGAGAAAGACCATATTGGTGTGAACAGTGTGGAAAGACTTTCACCTCAGCAGGTACCCTAAAAAACCACCAACGCATCCACACTTGGAGAAAAACCATTTTCCTGTGACCAGTGTGGAATTGCTTTCACCTCAGCAAGTAATTTAAAAAGACATCAATGTATCCACACTGGAGAAAAACCATATGTGTGTGACCAGTGTGGAAATGTTTTCACTACACGAAGTGAACGAAAAAGAGGCTATTTGTCTATAAATTTGGACACTTTACTTTGAGTAGACTCAATATGAGGTTTCCAACACAGTTTACTATCTATGATGACACCTAAATATGTAGCTTCATAAACTCTTTCTATTATCAGTAGGTCTGTTTTCAGTACAGGTTCTGTTATTGTCATGTTTATATCAGTGAAGTGTGATGGATTTGATGTGTTATCATGTGCGTCAGTGAGTATTCTTTAAGTCTTATTAAAGCATAGACTCAGAAATTCAAGTAACGCTGGAATTCAAATCATGCTGGCATTCAGCAGACTCCTGCTCTCCAGGAGGCAGAGACACAGGCACGACCTCTTTATTTTTTCTCCATTTTTCATGGTTATTGTAACCAGGGTTAGTGAAACCCCAGGTTATTTCTAATCTGCTCTGAAAATGTTGCTGTGTATTGTGTTTGTTTTCTAAATGTTTTTTTAATGAAAAGGAAGAAGTAAAAACATCTCCTCCTAAACTTAAGTGAAATCACAAACTGTATATGTGTTACTGTCCCTTTAATTCAGGTGGCAGTTGTTATTGGCTGTTTCGGTGTGCAAAAACTGATAGGAGTGGGCATCTTACCTCCGTACCAATCTCTGTGCACCCCCTGCAATCGGAGCATGTTATGTGTAAATGCTGAAGAGGAAAAAATGGACAAAACTAAGTCAGAAGTCAGGAAACTGACAGATAAGTTGGACACAGATGTAGAAGAGACGGGCGACGAGCTGCAACTTTGAGTTAGGATGGCGTAGAACTGTTTAGAACTGTAAACAATTTCCCGGTGAGTAGTGAGCAATATGCTAATTAACATGTTAAATCGCTAGCAAAGTGTTTGTTACACGTGGTTTAAAAACCTTAGAGCTATACCTTATGTTGTGGCATTTTTACACTTTCCTTTTGTCATCTTCAAATGCTCCTAATAAGTGTGTGTCAAACTAAATGTAAAAGAAATCCACCAGGTTTTGAAACTCAAAAATGTTTAATTCTCATATGTTGCTCATATTTCTGGTAAAATTCTGACCAATCATTTTATTCAGTCAAAATGAAATTATTGGCCGAACCTGGCTGAGCCTCCTGTCAGTCATCCATTACGGCCGTCCCCACATCCCATATGTGTCCCTCTGAATCTGACGCTTCACTGGCGCTGCTCCTCCTGTCACTGACCACAGTCTACTGTTCAAGGATGTGAATGGATAGAACTGAAATGTATGTGTGGAAGGAAAAAACAGATTTATTTACAGAAACAACAACTAAGGGGAACAAACAGGAGTCTGATGAATGAAGGATGGAGCTGAAGTCCAGGAGTCTGGTGTACTGGACTGAACAGACAGGTCTGAACAAAGCTCAGCTTTTATGACTCATACAGGTACATGGACTTGGTGGAACACAATGTAGGATTATGCAGGATGAGAAATGTATGGACTATGAAACCTCAAATGTCCACGGAAAATTCCCGGAGGCCGTGCGTTCACAGTGCGCATGCCCATCGCCTGGGCACCTCATCTCCCAGCTGATGAGGTGCAGTGAAGACCCTGACCCAGCGCTGAACAGACCAGACCCTTAAATACAGGGTCTACTGATGGAACAGGAGCCATGGCAGGTGGATGATGTTGTGTCTGATTACTGAGGGAGGGGTCCACGGACACGCCAAAGCGGACCGGACCTCCGCCTCCACCTCTGCTTCCACTGCGTGCATCAGGTGAGAGGAGGGGAGCGTCAGAGCTGGGGGGGGGAGTGGGCGGGGCTTTGGAGGGAGGCGGGTTGTTCATGTTGAAATTTTTACTAAGTATTGTGAGAAATGTCACATCAGTAGGTATAGCTTTAAAGTTAGCCTTGTACTCTGACTAAAACCATTCAGGATAAACTTGAACCAGGTTGGGATAATTCATTAGTGTCTGAAGCCTGTGTTTATGTGCTTTATGAATCTTGTGTTGTTGTTAAATGATTAATTACTGTGTGTGGAATGTTTGATAGCTGTTTGGTGCAAGCTAATGCGGAGCTAAACCGGTGTTAGGCCAGCAGAAATTTTATGCAGCTAAGCTTATGTGAGTTTGTTAAATTCTTAAAGTGGTTTTTTTCACTGTCATAAACAGTAAAATGAATGTAATTAGGTTACAGTATGAGCTGTATGCTAAGGGAACATAGTTTATTTTGAAGTGTTTATGTGAATTCATGTTCTGTGTACTGAGTAGGATGTTTATTAAGAGTTCATGTTAAAAAGGAGTAAAATGGACACTGTAAAGTAGTAACTTTATTTAAATATATCCAAATGGACTGTTACTTTGGACTAAATGAATAATTCCTTGCATGGCTGTGTAGGCTGTTTTTTTTGTTTGGAGTTCTTCGATTGGGTCCTTAGTCCTCGGTTCTTCTACCATCTTCTGCTGTCATCCATCTGCACCTTCATCCTGGTTCCTGCTCATCTTTGGAAAAGGAGCCATTCCACGCCTCCATCTCCATATTCTCCCCCATCGTCATATTCACCTCGGACATTCACTGTGGAAGAGGGTGGTAAGACTTTCTGAGTGCACTCATTTCATTTTATTTAAGTTTTTCTTGCTTTTTATTTATTTTTTTCTATTCATTTGAACTTTTCCTTTTTCATACCTGAGATCTCAGAGTTTGCTATTTGGTAAAAAAATAAATAAATAAATAAATCTCCAATTGTTGTTCAACAAAGGTACTTAAAAAAACTGTGTATTGTGAATCCAACTGTGAATTAATGGTATAGGTACTGTAGTCTTTTAATGCAGTATTCACTTTAATTTACTTCCTTTTTTGCGACATTGTCACATGAAGGATCTTGACTGGTTTCAATATACATTCCTTTAAAATTGACATTCTGTTGTTGTGTGTGTTATTTGGGTTAGATATTACAGTTCTAATTTAATTATTACCTGCTTGTGAATCTCCTTGGGGGCTTTTTGTGAATTTGGAGGAAACTCAAAGTCTGTGATTTGAACTGGTCTGTGTTTTTTACAAGTGGACACCTAGTGCTGTCATCAGTCAGGTTTGGCCACAGTGCAGGATCATCAGCCACAACTGGAGGACCTTCCTTTGGTGAGAATTCAGGTGCAGGTGAGGAGGTGGTTTAGGAAGTGCTGGCTGGGACATCCTCTTGGGTTTCCTCAAAGGACTCCCCATAATCTACGCTGAATAAGACCATAATGATCAGCCTAATTATGACCATTTTAAATCACCCTAATTAGACATTATATTAGACTGGATAAATACTTTATTAACCCATAAAAACCCAAACACACACCATCGACCAAAACCATCTACTGATCTAAAATGTCAAACCCTTACTGGTCCACTAATCCTATCAATACATGTCAATAATAAAAAATAATAAAATGCAGTTTGTCGTCTTTTCATGGTCATCAGATATGACCCATTTGGATTTTCAGAGGCTCCGTAGTTACCGTGGAAACACCGTCATCTTCTACAATATTGATTCACCAGTAAAACCCATGGAGTTGAATAAATGACAGTGGATGAGCACACTTGATTTTATGTTTAATCAATGATATTTTTGCTGAAAACATAACTTTTCCCCCATTTTTTTATTTGATATAATAACTGTTGTGAAAAAAAAAAACTCTGCTCATTCGTCCTCAGAATAAAAAATGGTCATTAGACGATCAGTGTCTTTCTGTGTATTTAAATTGGAGCTCCAAGGTACCGACCATACAGAGGCGAAAGCCGTCTGCAGAAGTGTACAAAGATGACAGTCTGTCATTGTCTCTCATATGAAACTAATAAAAAAAAGTCTGTGCCAGGCTGGAATGTCTGGGAGTACAGGAAGAGATAACTTCTGTGAGAAACTTCTGTGAGAAAGCGCCTCTTCTCAAACACAGGTGTCTCTGTGTCCTTAACTCAATATCATGGAATATAACAGTCTGAAAATATTGTCGCTAAATATAAATGGGTTGAATTCACCTGCAAAGAGAGGAAAAGTCATGACAAAACTGAAAAAAGAGAAGATTCAAATCATATTTCTACAAGAGACCCATCTATCTAAGGCAGAACATGAAAAACTACAAAAATGTGGCTATAGGAATTCATACGACAGTTTGGATAAACAAGGAAATAGAAGAGGAGTCATAATATTAATTTCCATTTTGACTAAACTTCTATATGAAAAAGAAATCCAAGATAAAGAGGGAAGATATGTCATTGTGAAGGGAAAGCTGGAAAACGAACCTGTTACTCTGGTAAATGTGACACCCCCCCCCCGAAAGAGATAAAGGATTCTTTTTGATCTATTTTCAATACAACAGCAATGGAAACTGAAGGCATATTAATTTGTGGAGGAGATTTCCACATAGTGATAAATCCTAAATTGCATACATGTCTTTTGGAAATGTGATAAAAATAAGTGTGTTTTGGGAGATGGTGTGTGGAGTGTTACAACAAATACTGGGGGAGGAGATTCCAATGTGCTGTGATGGACTGTATTTATGGAACTTGTCTGATGAAAGTGTAGTTGTTCCACATTAGTAGAGTCATAGTTTCAGCTCACTTTCCAAAGGGTTATAAATGCAGTATTCTCCAAACCACATGGGAGCAGTCTCTATAGACCCGCAGCAATACAATGAAAAAAAGGATCATCTTAGTTTTATTATTTTAACTGCTCGATGATCGAATAAAGTTAAGATGGCAGCACATGGTCATCACAGCTGGAGCTGAATGCATCAGGAATATCTGTTAAATTTCTACTCAAGAAGGCTGAGCCAGGTGAAAAAAATATTGGTGTGTAGAGGAAAATGTGTTGAACAAATCTGCTTTTAAAAAGTAAATTTTGATGAAAAATACAACTCTTACACCCTGAAAATCAACTGTCCACATGTGGGACTAATTTAAATATACAACAAATAAAAGTTTAAAATCCTCATTCAATGTAATAATATAATAATATATTAAATTTCTTATTTATAAGATTTAGGCATCCTTATATGTCTGATAAATGTTCATATCTTTGGGTATAAAGCAATAATCTTCCAACAATTCAAATAAAACTAACATAATCACAGCTATATGTTATTTTAACTCCTTTGATGCATGATGCATCCAGTATTCAGACCACCAGGAGGAGTTTCCCTCTAAACATGTCAAATCAGTTTTTTCTCTCTTATACGTGTTTGTACATCCTATAAAAACATTAAACTCTCATAATGTTGCAGTTTTTTTTCCGAGGCTATTTATTGATTTTAAACATTTTTACCCCTTTTTTTTTTGCATGGCATCCACATATGGCAAGGCAGGTTTATTTCTATAGCACATTTCATGTACGAGACAATTCAAAGTGCTTTACATAAAACATTTAAAGCATTACAGCAGAAGCAATAAAAAGTATAGGCATGAGAGAAACAAACAAAAAAATCAGATAAATAGATAAAACAGACAAGCAGATAAAACAGATAAAAACTTTTAGCTTAAAAGGAACAGTGCAGATCTGAACTGATGAATACAAACTCTATTCAAATGCAGCTGAGAACAGGTGGGTCTGGAACCTGGATTTAAATCAACTGAGTGTTTCAGCTGATCTGAGGTTTTCAGGAGTTTGTTCCAGACATGTGGAGCATAGAAGCTGAACGCAGCTTCTCTGTGTCTGGTTCTGACTCTGGAACTGACACCAGATATGGACACTTAACCTCCTGAGACCCAGGAAATGTCAGCAAAGTACAAGTTTTTTTTGTTTTTTATTACATTTTTTCTCAACTGCTAAAACACATTTCACCAAATTTTCCTCCATTTTTCCAAAACTCTAAACACAGCACACTTTTCTAAAGCTACATAAACAAACTTCTCTCTTCAAAATTCAAACTTTCACCCAAAACAGCTGCTCAAAGCCTGCAAAAATGTAAACACTGTACACATCATTACACACTACAAAAAAACAACTGAAAACACAGTGTTCAGTGTGTGAGAATATTCTTTTTTTCCACAACTGCCAAAGCATATTTTTAGAAACCTTACAGCATCTGTTCTCAGAATATATCACTGTATAGTATTGGGCCTTCATAGATGTGTGTTTTATATGAACAGTATGTCAATCTACAGAAAACCCAGCATGTACACGACTGGACTGGATCACAACTCTATGCAAACACTACAGAGGATCCAGTACACACAACAATACTCACTGAAAACAATGTTCAGGGTGGAATATTTTTGATTTACAGTATTTATCCCACCCACACACATATTATGCGGCATCCCGTCGTTGCACTGGGTCAGGCCACAGGACCTCATCTACATCACAGGCAATATTGTCCCTTCCCAGGCAACATGGGAAAAAGGCCTTGGCATGGCAGATCCAGCCTTGGAAAGCCTCCACAGGCACGTCAGCACAGGCCAGGTCCATAGTCCTGAGAAGGTTCTCTTTTGTGTAAGGTTGGAGGTCATATACCTTCCACCTCCATGTGGCATTCTTTCAACTCTAGAGAAACAAACATGCATTCCAGTACTGACTTGTAAGTACTCGACTGTAAAAAACATGCATGTACATCAGTAGAAGCATCAATGGACATGCTCTGCAAAATAGCAACTGAGATGAAACCAACTGTACTCCACTAGACTGGAAAAACGTATTGTAGTGACCAACACAGCAATACAGTCCAATCCCTGTTGTGTTCTCTGAATGCCCAGATAATGGAGAACACTGAGAACCGACTGAGGTTTGGACCAACTCTGAGTCCTGCTTCAGTCATTGTCATGCCATGGACAATGACATGATCAGTGACTGTTGCTCAGATCTGGTCTGTAATGGTGGTGTGAGTTTGTCTTGCTCTCCCTCCTCTGCCTCTGTCCATTGTGTTTGTTTGAACCTTCAGTAAACTCTTCACTCTGAACTGGCTTTTCTAGGTGGAATCACATCATCTGCAACAAGTGTCTTCAATTTTGAGTCGTTGTGTTTAATGAATGAAGCCAGGTGTGTTCATTGTGTTCACATTTTGCTGACTGTGGCGAGTATTTAGCATCACATGAGCTTTAATGTGAGAATTTGAGCAGAGTTTTTTGTAACTTGAGTTTTAGCGGGACAAACTGTGTTTAGATTTATGATAAAAGGAGGATTGTGTTTTGTGAATTGTCTTCAAGTGAAATATGTTTATGGTTTTGGCAAACGGGGGCTACTTTTCTTAAATGTGTTTAGAGGACTGGTCATCTGGTTTAGAGAACTGGCTTTTGTGTTTTAGCAATTGGGAAAAACTGTAAATAAGTGCCTATATTGGAAACATCATGATCCAACAGTTTCTTCAGATGCAGTTTTTAATTTTTTTATGGAATGTCCTTTGTGGTGGAGAGTTTTCTTTTGTTTCTTTGTTTTTTGTATAAAGTTGTGAAACTCTTGTCCACAAATGTGGACAGAAACCCATATCTGGGTCTTAGGAGGTTAAATATCTTAATAAAACCATATTTTTAAACAAACAAAAAAAATCAAAATGCATTTCAACTTTAGCCTAATTTTGAGTAATAAAATCAATCTAAAAAAAACCTTGATACTTTTTTAAAATAATTCCTGCATGAAAGGGTTGAGTGGCCTAAACTCCTGGAGCGCTGCCGTCTTTGTGACAGAACACTGAGGCCACACTTGGAAACACTAGCATCCATCCATCTACATATACATCACACTGACCAAGGCAGCTCATTATGATGGGATGGAAATCTATTTGTAGACTTTTATCTGGACTCTGAGACAAATATGTGGTTTTTGTCGGTGGATGAAAATAATCCTAAATGTGTTGTTTGACGTGTCCACATGAGTTTGTTTGTCCTGTGTGTGGTTGTGAACTCCTGTTTGCTGAATCATCCAGAACTTTGCCGACTGCTCTGAGCTGATGGAATATGTGAGTGTCCAACTGGTGCTGAGTAGAGTTGTGTTGGTGTTTAGTGTTGATCAGGGACTGGAACCCCAGGCAGATATGATGGTGTTGTGGAGCCGATGGGACATGTAGACTCATCCTCTGATGCTCTTCAGATGGGACTGTCCTTCAGCGAGGGGTTGATCCCTCGCTGAAGGACATCCTGTCCAAGTCTGGCAGATCCACTGTGTGTCCACCAGTCCAAGCAGGTCAGTATCAGGGTTTCTCACACCACACTTGGTCCTTCTTCCACAATAATGTCTTCAAATGCATCAGCTGTGGAGAACCATCGTCTCCATGGTGACGACACAATCGCAGCCACAAGTGTCAAAACTAAGAGTAGAACTGATCCAATGAAGTGACAAAACAGCATTAAAGAGTCCGGCCTCCCTGGTTCCAATAATGTGAACTGTGTCATGGATTTGATTTGTTTGGATTCTGGACAGTAAATCCACCCTGGAACTGACTGTTGTCTGGACATAGAACTGAATTAGTAAAGTTTTTATCCATGTTGTTGAGAAAATGACCTTTTGCTGTCACCGTCTCTGGATCAGATGATTGTGATTCCTGTGTTCAAGTAGTTTTTAGAAATAAGTTATTTTAAACATTTAAATTACAACTAATGATGAAAAAGTTCATTTAGATTTTAACTTCTATGAAGATTTTAAGATCTGAACCATAAACTGATGATTTGGAAAGCTCATTCAAAGTGAATAAAGTTAAGTGTATTTTATTAAGATATTTAAACTAATACATTTTGGTTTAGTTCATCTTACAGTTTTATGTTAAACTTAACTAGTAATCTTTTATGCTTTCAGATTATATTAAAAAAAAGTTAAGTTATTCTGTAAATAGCTCCACAACAAATTACTTTAAATTCATGTCACAAAATACTAACCACAATCAAATACATAATAATAAACCACAGTGTGCAGTCTACAAATAAAGTCCCCTTGTTCTGCCCTCACTATGTGTGAAGCCACCCTTGCAGAGCGAGGCAGACAGTTAACAACAGAAGGTGAAGAGGAATCAGGAAGAGACCAGTTTGGGTTTGAAGGTGAAGTCTTGTTTTGGTTGCTTATTTTCTTTCTTTCCCTTCTTTTAATAAAATACAAACAAATACATGTATTACAATGTGTGCTGACATATGTTTCCACTGTAAGCACTTCTTAACTTTTACCCATTCTTTTTAAATACATGAATGAAACAGCTAGATATTCCAGAAATTACAAACCAATGAAACAAGCATGTCCAGTATATAAACCATATGAAATGACCTTAAATATACAATAAGGGGCACAAGAAATGCAGTCATCTTGTACAGAATGTACACAGTTAAAAACGTCTTTCTGAACTGCATTAACATTACATGGAATCTAATTGGCATGAATCAAAAATACTCCAATGCTAATAATATGCACAAGTTTCTCCCGGAGTGCACAAATAATTTGCTAGTAAAGGAAACACAACAATTGTTACCAAATAGCATCCGCATTAGCTCTGAACTGAGTACATACAAGCTAGCACTGACACAAAACAAACTGCCACCTGACTCACATATTAGCAGTGAACAGAACGCTTCTACCACAAAGTGAAAACTTATTTGTGCTCTGTAAAAGATGCTAGCAGTCATGCTTCTAAGTTAATGACAAAAGAATCGTAAAACTAATACTTCCACATGTGTATCTGCCCAGATTTATCGACCAGAATGAAAGCTGCACATAACTTCAATGGCGTGGCCAAACAGAATGATAACAGTACATACAGGGCGCCCATAGATGGCGCCATTCAACAACTTTAAGAGAAGAACACACCTTATGAACACAAAAGTTCATAGAAAGCCGTTCAGTTCAGCTAACAATTAGATTACAGTTGTAATAGTCCGTTCACAGCAAAGTCTGAGCGCTTACCGCCTGTCTCTCCAGAGTCTCAGTGAGTCTTTCACGCTGATGATTCTTCTCTGATGGTATCCACGCTGTAACAAACTCCTCTTGCTGCTGCTGCCATGGCGTCCTCTCAGCTCCTAGTACCTAACCACACCAACACACTAACCAGATCTAGACACTAACCACCACTGGAGAAAGACCATATTATTGTGACCAGTGTGGGAAGACTTTCAGATATTCTTCTGCTTTACGTTCTCACCACAAGAACATGATGTTCCCCTGTGATAGGTGCACAAAGATATTCTGGTCCTCTTCCTCTTACAGGTGTCACCAACAGACCCACACTGGAGAGAATCCCACTCAGTGCAGATTCGGTGACAGCTCTTTGATCACAGGTTCACAATGTACTAAACATGAACATGTCAAACATTTGCACAAAAGACAAAAACTGAACAGTTGTCCAAGAAGTCAGACTCTAGACAGTCAGTGTCATAACACACCAGAACAGCTGGAGTGTTATCAGTGTCCAAACAGATTGTGGTCATCCTCTGCTCTCTCCCATCATCAGCTCAGATGTGAATCATCAGCGTCTGGACCAAACAGTACCTCAGCATCAGATGAGAAGAAGAAACACAGTGTGTGTGAACCAGCAGCACCCACTTCTTCTGACAAGAACATCAGACTTCAAAACCTCCAGATCAGACTTCACAGGATCCAGAAGTGAAGACAAACACCAGACTGAAAGCTGTGTTTTGTTGTCTTCAGAGTCCAGAAGTGTGTTCTAATGCACCACTCTGTAGCAGGAAGCAGGAGGTGACATCACTGGTAAGGCGGGGGAAGGGAAGGATAGAAATCAGACCCACCTGAGAGCTGTGTGGTGGAGGGAAACTCAAACAAAGGAGAGACTGGAAGGAGGTCTGATCGACAGGAGAAGTGACAACGACAAGGAAAGGAGGAAAAGACTGAATGTGACTTTAAGTGAGGAATCTGGAAGTGGACTGGTGTGGACCCAGGACACACACACTCTCTCTCTCTCTCTCTCTCTCTCTCTCTCTCTCTCTCTCTCTCTCTCTCTCTCTCTCTCTCTCTCTCTCTCTCTCTCTCTCTCTCTCTCTCTCTCTCTCTCTCTCTCTCTCTCTCTCTCTCTCTCTCTCTCTCTCTCTCTCTCTCTCTCTCTCTCTCTCTCTCTCTCTCTCTCTCTTTTCAAACTGTAATCTCATTGTTAGCTGGTGCTGTGTGTTTGGGTGAATTCAGGGATGCTCCGTGGGAATGGAAGTTAGATTTAGTGCCTGAACAGCTTTCTATTAACTTTTGTGTTCATAATTACACTTCATTTGTAGACTGCATACTGTGGTTTGATTATTATGGATTTGATTGTGGTTAGTATTTTGTAACAGGAATTTAAAGTAACTTGTGGAGCTATTTACTACGATGGTGTATTAGGGCCACAGAAGAAAAAAAAAAAAACACTTGTCACTACGAGAATAAAGTCATTATTTAACAAGAATAAAGTCATAGTTTAAAAAAACCTCATTATTTAATGAGAATAAAGTCGTTATAAGTGCACTGCTCACAATGTAGATAGTTTCTTTGTTATACTTGTTTTTGACTTATTTCTTTAGTAGTAGTAGTATTAGTAGTTTATTCAGTCATGACAACACCAAATATTGTACACAGTATTGACATTTCATGCAAAGGAAAGAAAAAGAATCACAGAATCACGAATCTTGTGTTGAATAATGTGTTGAATAATGACTGAAAAGGTATAGGCAGAAGCAGACTGCTTATCAAGGCCTATCCTATATTACAACTTTTTAGGCTACCAACCTCCAAAGAAATAACAACAGATAATTAATCGCATTTATAAGCTTCAAAAATAGCTTTACAAACCATTTTCTTAAAAACCAAAAAAGAACTACATGTTTTTAAATTTAAGTTGGCATCATTCCAAAATTTAACTCCAATAATGGACACACATCTCCTTTTCATACCTTTTTTTAGCTTTTTGTACAGTAAATTTGCAAACACCTCTGAGATTATATGGAATGTACTGAATTGAAAAGAACCTCTGTATTGGGTCAGGGAGCATTTTTGATTTTGCTCTGAACATAACTTGCATTATTTAGTTAATTTTGTTTGCTTATGATTGTATATTATTACTAGACGTTGCAAATACTTTCTTTATTGTAAGTTTTAGGGGAGGCCCACGATAAACCACTTTAGTTTTTGGCTTCCCTGGCATGTCTTTTATTATTATTATTATTATTATTATTATTATTATTATTATTATTATTATTATTATTATTATTATTATGTTTTATTGTCTTGTATACATGCAAATGAACAATAAACAATTCTACTCTGAGTTTGAGTCCAACAGAAGGGAAAGTTCCTGCTTCACTTGTTGCTTTTGCTGTAAAACCAGAAACTCTGTCGAATTTTCAAAATATTACGACTTTAATCTCATAAAATTACGATTTTATTCTTGTTAAATAATGACGTTTTTAAAACTACATCTTTATTCTCATTAATTAATGACTTTATTCTTGAAATGTAACGACTTTATTCTCGTCGTGACAAGTGTTTTTATTTTCTTATGTGGCCCTAATACGCCGTCGTAATTTACAGAATAATTTAAACTTTTTAATATAATCTTAAAGCATAAAAGATTACCAGTTAAGTTTAACATAAAACTGTAAAATGAACTAAACCAAAATTCATGAGTTTAATCTTTATCTTTAGTTTATCTTAATAAAATGCGTTTAACTTTACTCATTTTACATGATCTTTCCAAATCCTCCGTTTGTGGTTCAAATCTTAATATCTTACTAAAAGTTAAAATCTAAATAAACTATTTCATCATTAGTCGTAATTTAAACACTTTAAATAAGTTATTTCTAAAAACTCCTGTTTACATAAGTGCTCTCAACTTGCTGTGTTCATTTAATTCTATTTAATGTTGATGGAATCTGTATAATTTATTGTGTAACTTAACTGCTGACTTACTCAGTTAAGGTTGTATCTACTTTAGCTTATTTTATGTTGTATGGTATTTACTCTGGTGTTTGTTTGTTTCCTGTTTAAAGGTTTTTGACCTAATCTGATCATCTAATCAGCTAAATCATCTGATTGAATTCATCTAATTGTCTGATCGCCTGATCCCTGTTCTAAAATAAATGGAGAAATAATTGGACAAAAGGTGAAACTTCAGCAGTGAGTCTGTCCCTTCCAAGTGTGGGAAATCACACAGAAAAGACAGGGAGACTTGTCTCTGTCTTTCTCTCTTTCTCTGTCTCTGTCTCTCTCTCTGTCTCTCTCTCTCTGTCTCTCTCTCTCTCTCTCTCTCTCTCTCTCTCTCTCTCTCTCTCTCTCTCTCTCTCTCTCTCTCTCTCTCTCTCTCTCTCTCTCTCTCTCTCTCTCTCTCTCTCTCTCTCTCTCTCTCTCTCTCTCTCTGGGTTTAGAATTTCATCTTGTGTTTCAGTGGATGCATTGAAGTCAGACTGAGGAGGGAACTTCACTGCCATGCATTAGACGTTTGGACTGAAATAATGGGAGTCAGACTGATTACACATGTTCTCTACAGTCTTTATTTCAGCGCTGATTCTGATCAGAACTCTATGGGTTAAGGAAGCTGTCCAAATATTCATGGACATAAGACAGATATGTGTGCATATGAGTCTATAGTTGTGCAAAAAATAAATATTTGTAAACGTTTGAATGAGTTCAGTCGTATATAAAATGTTTTGTGTGTATTTTATCAGAATACAAATGAATAAGTTTTGACATCAACAATTACAAACAGTGCCTGTCAAACAACCTCCTGTTTGATGGAAAATCACTGAAATGAACAACAAAAAATCTGAATCCACAGCGTCGCCATGACAACACCATTAGCAGAACTTGTTACTACGTTTTGAACAGTAACGTCTGCACATGATTCTGACTAAATCTGAGTTTGTTCAAATACAATGACAGTAAATTACAAAAAGAAGCTAAAAAAAAAAAGAGTTTCAAATCCAAAATGGTGGACACTGAGTTGAAGTCATGTGACTGGTTTAGTTTTTGGTCTGGGGTGATGGACGTGAACCAGATTTCACACATGTAGGTGAACCTTGTGGACTGTAGAGGTGGAGCATTAGGGGGCAGCACTGCACCACTGTTATGTCCATTCAGGAACTTCATCAACAAATAAACTAAATGACTTTGACTGACGTGTTGTTGTGTGAGTTTTTGAACACGTTCCATCTAAATTCAGTTCCATTTCAGGTCCAATCCAGAGTAATCATGTCAGCAGATCCAACAGGCCCCGCCCACACACTGGGACTGGATCTAATTCTATCATAAAGCTGCTGTAAATGGGGAATAAAACCATGTGGAGAACCATGTCCCTGGACCGTCCAGGTCTGGACTAAGACGCCACTGTTTACAAGGTCTGGATCCAAGACCCTCTGCTTTCACACACTTTCAAACTCCACTGTCAATCACATCAGGAGGAAACGGACAGAAAAGTGGTCCTGAAACGAGTGGAAGTTCAAGTCCATAAATCCAGTCCCTGTCCACAGTTGGTATCTGTGCTGTTGACTGTAGAGGACAGAGCTGATGGGGACGTTTATGGTCCAATAAACACCTGTTAGCACAAAGTCAGATCCAGCTGCATCAGCTGATCTTTGACCTGGTCCTGCAGGTTGGGACTGGTTTATGGTTTTACTGGTCCTGGTTTATGGTTTTACTGGTCCTGGTTTATGGTTTTACTGGTCCTGGTTTATGGTTTTACTGGTTATGGCTTCGTCTCAGACACGTGAGACAGAAACAGGAGGAGGAGCAGAGGCTTTAAGCGTCAGGACGGACTGGTGTGTGCAGACCAACACACAGCTTTGTCTCCAAACAGACGCCTTCAGACGGCGTTCAGCCACAGGAAGTGGAGCTTCGTCAACACGTCCGGACGCGGCTTCGATCGACACAAACGGGACCAGACCGGACTCTGCCGGTTTTGGTCTCAGACCGGTGAGTACTGATGAGCTCCTCCCTGTGGAGCTGGTTTTAGGAGGCGTTTAGGGGTCACTATGGAACACATTTAGGCTAGGTGGAGCCACTGCAGGGGGAAGGAACGAGGAATTACTGAGAATGAGCACAAGTAGATCTGGACGGAACCACCCAACTGTGAGAAGAACACACAAAGACCCAAGGACCTTTAGAATAGGTTTATACACTGTAAAAAAATCTGGAATTTAACACAAGTTTAACCGTTTATTTGACAGATTTTTCCTGTATTTTTAAGACACAGGAAAATATCAATGAAATGACAAAAACAGACTGTGATTTTACATGTCAAATGGAAAAGAACACGAAAAAACTGGAACTGAATAACCATAAAATTAAAATGTTTTAATAGATTTTTTTTCTACAGAAAAATATAATTAAAATACATTTGCAAATGTGTCGTAATTTCACCAATATTTCTTTTCTATTTATGAGATTAAACTGTTAATTTAAAGTTTAATTCTGTAAAACAAAAATAATAAAACCAGATAAAATTCCTGACAGTTAACAGTAACAGAAGTATTAGTTCTGTCAGTTGAACCAGACTTGTTTGTTCATTGACAAATATCTTGTGTAATTACAGGAGGTTTCACAACAAAAATGTTGAATAAATGTATTTTTGTGAATGTATAACATGTATAAGCACTGATAAACTGTCCAAATAGAGTTTTTATCAGTGGAGTGGACAACTGAGTCTGACTGAAAATTATATATATGTGTGTGTGTGTGTGTGTGTGTGTGTGTGTGTGTGTGTGCATACGTACACACATATACATACATATACACACACACAGAAACACACAGACACACACGAACACACTCACACACACACAGAACCACACACACAGAGACACAGACACACACACTCAGCTGCAGCAGAGGAGAGGATGAAGACAAGACAAAGTGCATTTTTTCCTCCGTGCTCAGCTGTGACTTTTTAAACTATAGAACTCGACACTTTCGTGTCCCATGACAATAACGTCCTTGGTCGCTGCACACACTCTCCACCTTTAGGACCTTCAGGACCCCAACCCGCCCTTTTAATGGCCTGGAGCCACAATCTGCTTCTGCTTTGGACAAACGGATGAGATCCCCTCAGGATATTCTACATTTTCCATCCATCCTTTTGCTGGTTTGTGCAGTTAACAGCACAACAACTGCTTGTCATTTTCTTTTGCTGTTTGACTCCGATTGTAAATAATGACAAATGTCCCGCTTTCTGCTCCTGAATGCGCGCGCATTACAGCGACGAATCACAACGCTGTATTGACATGACCAACCAATCAGAATGCAGCTGTTGTCATTCCCGGAAGTGCCCGCCCCGTTTGTTCCTCCTTTGCTTTTGCTGTTAGAGCCAGAGACAAGCCGTGAAGCGGCTTCATCCAACTTCATTCTACTCGATGTTAGTCGGTGGGTTTGGACACAGATTCTCATCTTTTCATACTTAGGAGCAGTTTGAGCTCAAATCTACCCAAGTCTTTTTCCTCCTGGATATCTCGGTGCTCTCCGCTATAGTTAGCCGGTACCGGAGCTAATAACTCTCGTGCAGTGAAGCGGAGACGGTCACGTGAGTTTGGATGGATTTCCTTTTCAGTCCTCGCGCTGCTTGAACATGCTCCGGTTGTTTTCTATGCGCTGCATAGGAGTTTGTTTAGGGCCGTTGCTATGGAGATAACATGGCGGTAGTAGGAAAACCAGAGCACCAGCAGCGCTGATATTTCTAATCCCGCCCAAAATACAGAGTTGAATCTTATTTCCTGTTCAATAGAACAGAGTTTGTTCTGATATAGATACTTCTACACTGTGATGAATAACAGTGACTAACGCCCCCGTTTGTGCCTGAGCACCCCCCTCTCAGCTTTGTCATCCAGAACGCCCCCTGGGGGGCGGTCCCACCCCTGTTGAGAAACCCTAGTGGAGGATGTTCAAGTCCTGTCTGCTGTTTGTTTGTTCCACTTGTAGATTTCCTGCCTCAGTGGATGAAATCCTGGAAATGCAGAGCCATCATACAGACCTTCTGGAGCTGCTGGGTCACAGATTGGATCTTTAGGACTGAAAAGCTTTTCTGAGGTCAGTGAATACTCCAACTGTGGGATGGTTTGGATTTATTGAACTGCTGATTTCCTGTGTTGAGTTTCTTAATGCCAGTGCAGTTCCTCTGCTCTGCTTTACGTTTATCTATGAATTTGTCCGACCCTTTACTGAATAGTTTTTCTAGAATTTGTGAGAACTGAGGTCGAACTGAAACAGGTCTGGAGTTTGTGAAATGGTGGTTAATCCTAGATTTATAAAGAGGGAACTTCTGCAACTTTCATTTAGTTTTAATTCAGACATAGTCCAGGTTGACTGTTGGTTTACAGAAATATGTATTCCTGATGTTTCATACACCGTATAAGTGTTTGTGTGTTTTTAGTTTTGCAGATGGTTTTATCAGAGATGAGAGTTAGCAGAGTTTAGTGCGTTCATGTCTCACAGATAGCTGCTGTCTAGGTCGTCTGACTGAATTTGTCGTGTATGGAGCAGGAGATGAGGAGGGATTTTTCCTCCTGTTGCTCAGTACATGTGCAGACTATTAGTAGATGGAGTTGTAATGTAAAACAAACTTCACTTTGTTCTTGCTCCTTAGTGAGTCATGTGTTGTTTGTATGTGAGGTTATATCAAATATTGTTTGTCCTTTTAACATTTGAGTATCTGTTGTTGTTTGAATCAGTTGCTTTGCTTCTTTGAACTGCTGTTTTGTATTGTGTTCTTTTGCAGATATTGCAGAACTCGTATCATTAATGCTATTGTTGTGTTTTGACTTTTCTTGTTGAGATGATGTGATATGAGATGATGCAGACTATTGGTAGATGGAGTTGTAATGTAATGTTTAGTTCTGGCTCCTTGGTGAACCCCCCCACCCCACCCCCATTGTACTTCTGATGTTTGTTGTAATTGTTGGCTTTCCTGGCCTTTGTCTCCCTGAGCCCCCTCCTCAGCTGGTCCATATGAGGGAGAGGGGGGTAGGAGGTGACTGGAGGGGCTCCTCTGTTACAGGGAGGGGCAGAGGTGGCAATAATAACAGCTGGGGGGGGTCCATACTGGAGAGGTGTGAAGAGGGACCTGAAGAGGTGGGGGCTGGAGTCAGGACAGATTCAAACCTGTTGAAATGCAAATTCCTCTCATTTGCCCAGTCCTGATCTCCATTAAATGGTGGGCGGTCGTTACTTGATGTGTTCAGGGTGCAGCGGTGAATTTGGATGTATCACCAAGAAAAAGAAAACTGGTTTAACTCAACAGTTTTTTGTCCAATCAGCACCAAACTTCATGTGCATGATAAGACTCACACCCTGAACATAATGACATGACAATATTGAGTCTGACTCATAGTGCCACCTAGTGGTGACAATAAATGACATATTTTGGGGTTTTCATGTGCAGATTGAACATGTCCAACTTAAATTTCCTCAGAAAACCTGAACAAGTTCATGATTTAAAACGTTCCAAGTTGGTGACCTTAGGTAACGTCATATGATTGTGGTAGTGCTACGAGTTCTGAGGTTTTTTTTTATAAAACAAGTAATTGTTGTGACTCATTTGTACATTGTTGAATCTGCATCAATTTTCACATGTAGAATAAGAGGACTGAGTTGTTAAATGTTTGAAAATGTCCTATTAATGATCTAACTCGTTAATTTTGTCTGTCTGCTTAACCTGGTTTGAAAGGGATGTGTTTGTTGTGTTCCATTCCATTGCGTTTCAGTGACCACCTCTTCTGTTTCTTTGTGTTTTGATGTAGAGAGAAGCCAAAGGGGGATTTAAAGTGAAACCTGAAAGTTTTTTCTAGACAAAGATCACCTGATTCCAGCAAACATGGATGGAAGGCCCACCTGTGAGCAGTGTGGAAAGACTTTCACCGCAGCAAGTGACCTAAAAATCCACCAACGCATCCACACTGGAGAAAGACCATATGAGTGTGACCAATGTGGAAAGAGTTTCACCCAAATGAATGGGCTTCAACGTCACCAACGCACCCACAATGGAGAAAAACCATATGGATGTGACCAGTGTGGGAAGACTTTCACCGCAGCAGGTTACCTAAAAATCCACCAACGCATCCACACTGGAGAAAGACCATATGAGTGTGGTCAGTGTGGAAATGCTTTCGCCACAGCAAGTCAACGAAAACAACATCAACGCATCCACACTGAAGAAAAACCATATGCCTGTGCCCAATGCGGAAAGAGTTTCACCCGTATGAATGGTCTTAAATATCACCAACGCAGCCACACTGGAGAAAAACCATATGAATGTGACCAGTGCGGAAAGCGTTTCACCCAAATGAATGTGCTTAAACGTCACCAACACATTCACACTGGAGAAAAACCTTATAAGTGTGACCAGTGTGGGAATGCTTTCACCAGAGCAAGTTACCTGAAATTCCACCAACGCATCCACACTGGAGAAAGACCATATGAGTGTGACCAGTGTGGAAGGAGTTTCACCCAAATGATTGTGCTTAAACGTCACCAACACATTCACACTGGAGAAAAACCCTATAAGTGTGACCAGTGTGGGAATGCTTTCACCACGGGAAGTGACCTAAAAATCCACCAACGCATCCACATTGGAGAAAGACCATATAACTGTGACCAGTGTGGAAAGGCTTTCACCACAGCAAGTTACCTAAAGAAACACCAACACATCCACACTGGAGCAAGACCATATAACTGTGACCAGTGTGGAAAGGCTTTCACCACAGCAAGTTACCTAAAGAAACACCAACACATCCACACTGGAGCAAGACCATATAACTGTGACCAGTGTGGAAAGGCTTTCACCACAGCAAGTTACCTAAAGAAACACCAACACATCCACACTGGAGAAAGACCATATAACTGTGACCAGTGCGGGAAGTCTTTCACCAAAGCTGACCACCTAAAAATCCACAAACGCATCCACACTGGAGAAAGACCATATAACTGTGACCGCTGTGGAAAGGCTTTCACCACAGCAAGTTACCTAAAGAAACACCAACACATCCACACTGGAGAAAGACCATATAACTGTGACCAGTGCGGGAAGTCTTTCACCAAAGCTGACCACCTAAAAATCCACCAACGGACCCACATTGGAGAGAGACCCAAGTCCATCCCATAATTTCACACCCACAACCCACATCCAATCTACATTTTACATCTGTCCTCACTTAAGTCCATTCACAAATATAAAAACCTCTGAAATTATAATTACTCTGTCTAAATTGAAAGAAATCTTGAGTGCTATTTGGAACAATATTATTTTTTACTTTTTAAATCATATAGAATATCCTGCAATTATAAAGATTTCAAGTGGAATAAATCAGTTATTGGTTTCTTTACAATATCCTACTTTATTACTTACTTTATTAATAATTGGGTATGTTATCAGTACAGGTTCAGTTATTGTCACGTTTCTATCAGTGAAATATGACTTTGTCCGAATTTGATGTGTTTGTATCTTATGCTAAATGGCAGATGGAGTGTGACTTTGAATCTTCCTCTAGGCCATGCAAAAAGGCTCTGTACTTTTCTTCACACTATTGTGACGCTGCTGACCTCAATATAAAAAACAAAGTGAAAATGTATGAACAAAAACAAAAGAAGAAATGAAATGTTATAAGTTGTTTGCTTGATGAGTGTTTTTGATTTACAAATCTAAGCTGTATTCTGATTTATACTTTGTGTATTTTCACCTTTGTGCTGAACAGTGATGAAAAGGTCAGGTTCAGCACAATGTGCCTGTTGCACAATGTGGACATTTTTTGTGGTTAAGGTGAGCTGAGTGTAATCTGAATTATGAACTTGGAAACTTACTGTGGTCAAGAAATGCTAGCCTCCCTGCGCTAATGTTAGACCAAGGCCTGACCCTTGATCAAACTGTCAAATGCATAAGTGCTATTTTGCAGATTTTGCAGATGTCCAATGCACTTGTTAAACTGAAAGGGAACTTTCAAATGGGTGTGTGCTTAGAGTGATTGGCGTATGTACTGACGTGTTTTACCCAGCAATTGTTAACCAATCATATGTGTTTGTTGAACTTATGTAACTGAATATGGGAGTAACTAAACATGGGAGACTTCAAAGAGTCACTAAAGACTATAAAATGTAATGAAGAAGATTTTTATGGGTCAGACGAATAGTGTCTTTGATGGGATACTAGTGGTAAACTGCCTTCTCTGACAACTCACAGTGTTTGGATTTTTGTGAATCATTGCTGTTTTCAATAAACCAGATTCTGGGTTTACCTTTTTTAAACTTCAGCCTTGCCTATTGGTGGATTTTTTCTTCATTCTCCTTTTGTGTTTTTCCATCGGCAGCTTTAAGTGGTCAGTTTCTTTACCATATTAGTTAACCCCCATCACTTGGCAGACCAGGCCTCCGGTAAATAATCAGTGGCTGTTTCTACTCACAAAGTGGCCACAACCTCTAAAGATGAAGGTATGTGTGTTAGTTATTAATTATTTTATTTTATTTTGTGTATTTGTATTCTTTATTGTGTGCTTCTATTATTCTTCTGTTTCTTACTATACTTAATGCTGCTGCAAAAAAGCAATTTCCTAATTTGGGATTAACCCATAAAGACCCACTGATACTTTTGTGTCAGTTCCCAAATAGATTTTTCCCTATTTATAACCTTTCTAAAGTGATTTGTCACCATTTATTGTAATATTATGTATGTATGTATTATGTATTTGAAGTTTTTTCAGTGTAAATCATGTATTTTCCTATATTTAATTCACTGATCATGCAGATGTTCATTAAAGCTCAGAGTAAATTCAAAGGTTATTTTATCAAATCAGAAAAAAATTGGGGGAAAGTTATGTTTTCAGCAAAAATATCATTAATTAAACATTAAACCCACTGTGTTCATTCACTGTCATTGATTCAACTCCATGGGTTTTACTGGTGAATCAATACTGTAGAAGATGACAGTGTTTCCACGGTAACTACGGAGCCTCTGAACATCCAAATGGGTCATATCTGATGACCATGAAAAGACGACAAACTGCATTTTACACCAATTACTGACATGTATTGATAGGATTAGTGGATCAATAAGGGTTTAACATTTTAGATCAGTAGATGGTTTTGGTCGATGGTGTGTGTTTGGGTTTTTATGGGTTAATAAAGTATTTATCCAGTCTAATATAATGTCTAATTAGGATGATTTAAAATGGTCATAATTAGGCTGATCATTATGGTCTTATTCAGCGTAGATTATGGGGAGTCCTTTGAGGAAACCCAAGAGGATGTCCCAGCCAGCACTTCCTAAACCACCTCCTCACCTGCACCTGAATTCTCACCAAAGGAAGGTCCTCCAGTTGTGGCTGATGATCCTGCACTGTGGCCAAACCTGACTGATGACAGCACTAGGTGTCCACTTGGAAAAAAACAGACCAGTTCAAATCACAGACTTTGAATTTCCTCCAAATTCACAAAAGCCCCCAAGGAGATTCACAGAAGACAAAGACATGATGACAACCATGAAAAATGGAGAAAAAATCAAGAGGTCCTACCTGAGTCTGCCTCCTGGAGAGCAGGAGTCTGACGAATTCAGCATTATTTCAATTCCAGCATTATTTCAATTTCAGCATTATTTCAATTCCAGCATTTTCAATTTTCACATTATTTGAATTCCAGCATTATTTTAATTCCAGCACTTTCAATTTCAGCATTTTCAATTTCAGTATTATTTGAATTCCAGCATTATTTCAATTCCAGCATTATTTCAATTTCAGCATTATTTCAATTTCAGCATTATTTAAATTCCAGCATTTTCAATTTCAGCATTATTTGAATTCCAGCATTATTTAAATTTCAGCATTACTTGAATTCCAGCATTATTTCAATTTCAGCATTATTTCAATTTCAGCATTATTTGAATTCCAGCTTTGTTTCAATTCCAGCACTTTCGATTTCAGCATTATTTCAATTTTCAGCATTATTTGAATTCCAGCATTGTTTCAATTTCAGCATTATTCGAATTCCAGCATTATTTCAATTTCAGCATTATTTGAATTCCAGCTTTGTTTCAATTCCAGCACTTTCGATTTCAGCATTATTTGAATTCCAGCATTATTTCAATGTCAGCATTATTTCATTTCCAGCATTATTTCAATTTCACCATTATTTGAATTTCAGCACCTTCAATTTCAGCATTATTTCAATTCCAGCATTATTTGATTTCAAGCATGCTTTCAATTCCAGTATTATTTCAATTTCAGCATTATTTCAATTCCAGCATTATTTCAATTCCAGCACTTTCGATTTCAGCATTATTTCAATTTCAGCATTATTTGAATTCCAGCATTATTTCAATTTCAGCATTATTTCAATTTCAGCACCTTCAATTTCAGCATTATTTGAATTCCAGCATTATTTGATTTCCAGCATGCTTTCAATTCCAGCATTATTTCAATTCCAGCACTTTCAATTTCAGCATTATTTCAATTTCAGCATTATTTGAATTCCAGCATTATTTCAATTTCAGCATTATTTGAATTCCAGCATTATTTGAATTCCAGCATAATTTCAATTTCAGCATTATTTCAATTCCAGCACTTTGAGTTTTAGCATTTTCAATTTCAGCATTATTTGAATTCTAGCATTATTTCAGTTCCAGCATTATTTCAATTCCAGCATTATTTCAATTTCAGCATTATTTCAATTCCAGCATTATTTGAATTCCATCATTCTTTCAGTTTCTGCGTCTCTGCTTTAATCAGACTTACAGAACACTCAGTGATGCACATGATAACACATCACATCAGGACAAAGTCCTATTTCCTGATCTAAAGGTGACAATAACAGAAGCTGCACTGAAAACAGACTGATAGGGGATTTGTCTTTTATGATGAACCAGGACACTGATCCTTCTGAATCTTCCATTCATACATTTATTCATTCAGATCTGGCAGACTACCAAGCCACATGTACAGATGAAGAGTCTCAACTCAAGCTTTCTTTGTCGTCTCCTTTTCTAGTTCCACCGTTCTGGATCCACCAAGTCCTTGCGCTCCAACTAGTCCACACATGTGGAACTCATTATTCCATACATTCCTTGTGTAATGTTTCTTCTCCATAGGACCTCCAGAGACCTGCGTGAAATGCCCCCCCCACCCAACGAAAATCTCTGGATAAATATTCTCATTTGTTTGTGCTTCGTTAGTGCTGGTTAGTGCAGTTAAAACTGTCGTTTGTGCTATTGTAGTTATTGAGTTATTAACAATTCTTTGAAAGGTCCTTCTGAGGTCATCCAGCCCCCCCCCCTTACTCCAAATTTAACCGAAATGGTGGCGTTTGTTTGTGCTTCATTAGTGCTGGTTTGTGCAATTAAAATTGTCGTTTGTGCTGTTATGGTTTTATAAATATTACAAGATTTTTCAGCTGATGACGTCACACAGCCCCCCCCCCCCTCACTTCCTCTAAATTGAGTGGAGATGGTTGTGTTTGTTTGTGCTTCGTTAGTGCCGTTAAAACTGTTGTTTGTGCTGTTATGGTTTTATAAATATTACATTTATTTTCAGCCGATGATGTTAAGCCCCCCCCTGCCACTACAAATTCAGCTGAAATGGTCTTTAATGTATTTTTCCAGGAGCTCCATTTGCAGTGGGTTCCACATTGTTGTTCCTCTGTTCTTCACAGCTGTCTCGGTGGTCTGACCTGATCAGAACCTGTTGATGCCTCTTCCTTGTTTACCTGCTAAAGTTGTCCTGTCAACTATGGCTGAAATTTCAATAAAAAAGCAACGCAAAGGAAGTGTTTTGTTCAGTAGTTTTGTTCCCAATTTATGTCAGTGGAGCATCATGAGACTTCACAGTTGTCCCACTAGTGGGGGGTGGACAGGTTTGAACCTGAAGTCCACCTGTGGAAAAAAAGTTAGAGCTGCAGGAATTTCACATCTAATATTGCACTGTTTTACAAGTGTGAGCTTCTCAGCAGAGGATTTACAACCCTCTGCAAAATCTGATTTCTGGCCAATGGAAATGAAATGTTTTCAAACTAAGTTAGCAGAACATTGACTCCAAAATTGCTCACAAAATATTGCTCATGTATTAAAGTAACCCTTTGGACAAATGGAGAGAATTTATTCCAGAAAAGGCTGAGTACGACAAATTTTCTAAAACTAAAAAAAAAAAGCCTATCCCATTTGAAGCCTGGCACCTGGACTCATGTCATAAATGAGCAGATTTGGAAAGCAGTCCAAAGTCCTTGTACATTTATTTCTAACAGAGCCCAGGTCTGTCCATCAGTCACAATTCCACTGAAGTCAGGAGCTCCTGTACAGAGCACCATGGTCATGTGGACAGAACATGTGAGATAGAAGCAGCAGTTAACAGCCCAGTGGTGTTCAGATGGTGCATCAACAACGCTGGGGACTCCTGCACACTGGCTGTTCAAAGCCTTTATGTCTGGAAATGTGCTTGTGCAGATGAACACAGAACTATGTGAAGGCAGATGGAAGCCCATGGACGGCAGGCATCACAGGTGAAGAAGCTGATGGACTTTGGAGATCCCAACCAAGACATCCACCTCATTTGGCCACACCACACAAAGCAAAACAAGAGAGAAAGGATTAGGAATTAGGAGACACAGATCTGATGGTGTCACTGCTGTAGTTCAAATCCAGGTCAGCTCATAGTGGGAGCATTAAAGACACTGGACTGCAGTTCTTCTGTCACTACTGGAGTCAAACACAAATGCATGGATACAAGAGCTTCTGACAGAAAACTGACTCCACAGTCTGTTCTGAGGAGGGTTTAGAGCTGCACACACAGTTCCCTTTGAGTGGATTTCCCTCCACTCTGGTGCTCTGAGGAAACACATTTACTTTGAGGGGGGGGCAGTCGTTGCTTTCCAGGGAGGCTTGACCCAGGATGCTCTTGGACCTTCTGTATCTGTGAGATGGATGAAGACCTAGGAAGTGGAGTGGAAACAGCATCAGAAAAAAACATCAAAAACACCCACATATGCCCACATGCTGTGTTCTCCACTGAACAGTCATCACTTCACTGCTTCAGTTCATTCATTTCCAGTATTATTTTATCATTTCTTACTTTTTGGTCCAATTCATGCTTGTAAATATCCTCACAAAATCCTTCCTTCAGTTCATAGTTCATGTTCAGAGTTTGTGTCCTCCTGTTTCAAACACAGATATTTGTATGTTTTATTTTGCTCATAAAGTCAGTGCTCCAAACCTGAGTCATTTTTATTCATGCAGTCATCCACTTCAAATGCAGATCTGTGTCCCTGCTCCTCCAGATCTACTGTCCTGCAGATTTTACATGGATCCCTCTAACAACACCTGATTCAAATGATGAGCTGACCATCACACACTGCAGAAGCCTGAGAAGGACTGTCAGCTGAGAAGGAAGACGGAGACATCTGAAACATGGAGGAGAGTGGATCTGGAGGACCAGGAGAGTGGATCTGGAGGACCAGGACAGTGGATCTGGAGGACCAGGAGAGTGGATCTGGAGGACCAGGACAGTGGATCTGGAGGACCAGGACAGTGGATCTGGAGGACCAGGAGAGTGGATCTGAAGGACCAGGAGAGTGGATCTGGAGGACCAGGACAGTGGATCTGGAGGACCAGGAGAGTGGATCTGGAGGACCAGGACAGTGGATCTGGAGGACCAGGACAGTGGATCTGGAGGACCAGGATAGTGGATCTGGAGGACCAGGAGAGTGGATCTGAAGGACCAGGAGAGTGGATCTGGAGGACCAGGACAGTGGATCTGGAGGACCAGGAGAGTGGATCTGGAGGACCAGGACAGTGGATCTGGAGGACCAGGATAGTGGATCTGGAGGACCAGGAGAGTGGATCTGGAGGACCAGGACAGTGGATCTGGAGGACCAGGAGAGTGGATCTGGAGGACCAGGATAGTGGATCTGGAGGACCAGGGTTGAGGACCAGCCATCTATAGATATACATACATATATCTATACACATGTAGATTTATTCTATCAATCTACAGTTTGACTGTTTGTAGGCAGTACTGGCCAGTAGTGCACTGCTAGTAATATTACTGTAATTAAATTACTTTTTTCCAGTACTACAGGAGGTTTGGTGCTGACTCCTTGAACAAACACACTTTCTGCTCAGAGGTTTGAGAAGCTTCTGCTAATGAGATCCAATCCCTGTTTGACTTGTAAACATGAAGGCCCTGCTAAATGTTAGACTGCAGATAAACCAAATGTTCAACACTCTTCTTCCATCACATTCTACAGTTTATTCAATGAGCTGATCTGGGCTGTTTTTATGAGGGACAACGCAGAAAGTATGACTTTAAAAGTCAGAGTAGAGTTCCTTCATTTGGATTTGTGGTTTCCATGTGTATTATTGACAGTCCATTCCATACTGTGTCCCATCAGCTGATGAAACACTGCAGTGTTTACAACTCTAGGTTTTCTTCTGCACAGTTAAGCTCATGGAATGTTCAAATAAAATAAAATAAAGTGTGTTTAGTTCCCCAAGGAATAACCTGTTCAACATCAGTTTTTAGGGACGGAAAATAATTATTAACTTAAAAGTAATGAAACTTATTCATTTAGCTACAAAGTCATAAGTAACTAAATACATTTTAAATGAGTAATAAATGAAATGTAAGTTATTCCACTTTGTTGGTAACTTCACTGTTTGAAGGTGCATCCTAAAATACTCATCTGTGGTTTGATATTCTGTCCACTCTAGCTACCTGAAAAAACAATGCCTAATAAACCAATTAACACTAATCACTCCAATAATTACTGTTCAGCACAATAACCTAAAACAGCTGTTAGCAAAAATATCGTGTGTAGCCGAGCAGTTTGTCAAAGCACAGACACACAAATGTAGAAGGAAAACTGAACCTGAAACAACAACACTGGTAGAGCTAACTGATCTGAGGAGGATCATACCCCTGCAGTTGTTTTCTACAGTCAGAAAACAAACAAAACACCTACAAATATTTACCTGCAGTTCTGGTTCAGGGTGACATCCCAAGAGCTTGACTGGTTTGACTGGAGGAGGAGTGAAAAACACCCAAACAGACAGAAGCAGGAGGAAAACAGACGAGTGTGGAGCACAACACAACCTGTAGAATGTGTTTGGGCTTCACGTGTCTTTAATGCATTTGAATGAACGGAAACACGGACCAGAGCATTTTTGGAGTTAACTTGGAGGGGGAGGGGCTTAATGCTAACAGCTCAAACCAAACTTTAAACGGCACTAACCAGCACTAACGAAGCACAAACAAACACAACCATTTCCACTCAATTTAGAGGAAGTGGGGGGGCTGTGTGATGTCATCGGCTGAAAATAAATCTTGTAATATCTATAAAACCATAACAGCACAAACGACAGTTTTCACGGCACTAACCAGAACTAACGAAGCACAAACAAACACCACTATTTCAGTTCATTTTGGAGTAAGTGGGGGGCTGGCTGAGCTCAAAATGACCTATTAAAGAATTATTAATAACTCAATAACCATAATAGCACAAACGAATGAGAATATTTATCCAGAGGTTTTGGTTGGGTGGGGAGCCAACTTCATGCAGGTATAAAACTGCTTTGATAGTGGAACTTACAAGACAATCCTTCTGTATATTCGGTGGTAGAATGGTTAAGTCATTTTGTGTAAATAAACCAGTTAATAATCCTGATTGTCAACTACTATATAGTCATGATTTATGAGTGTTTCCTTTTTTCATTCGGTGCTTTGCTTAAATTCTTGGCTGTTTCTACTCACAAAGTGGCCACAACCTCTAAAGATGAGGGTATGTGTGTTATTTATGAATTATTTTATTTTATTGGGTGTGTTTTTATTCTCTACTGTGTGCTTCTATTATTCTTCTGTTTCTTACTATACTTAACACTGCTGCAAAAAAGCAATTTCCCAATTTGGGATTAACCCATAAAGACCCACTGATACTTTTGTATCAGTTCCCAAATGGATTTTTTCTCTCTATATAACCTTTATTAAGTGATTTATCACCATTTATTGTAACATTATCCTCTTTATTTGAAGTTTTTTCAGTGTAAATCATGTATTTTCCTATATTTAATTCACTGATCATGCAGATGTTCATTAAAGCTCAGAGTAAATTCAAAAGTTATTTTATCAAATCAGAAAAAAACTGGGGGAAAATTTACATTTTCAGCAAAAATATCATTAATTAAACATTAAACCCACTGTGTTCATTCACTGTCATTGATTCAACTCCATGGGTTTTACTGGTGAATCAATACTGTAGAAGATGACAGTGTTTCCACGGTAACTACGGAGCCTCTGAACATTCAAATGGGTCATATCTGATGACCATGAAAAGACGACAAACTGCATTTACACCAATTATTGACATGTATTGATAGGATTAGTGGATCAATAAGGGTTTAACATTTTAGATCAGTAGATGGTTTTGGTCGATGGTGTGTGTTTGGGTTTTTATGGGTTAATAAAGTATTTATCCAGTCTAATATAATTTCTAATTAGGATGATTTAAAATGGTCATAATTAGGCTGATCATTATGGTCTTATTCAGCGTAGATTATGGGGAGTCCTTTGAGGAAACCCAAGAGGATGTCCCAGCCAGCACTTCCTAAACCACCTCCTCACCTGCACCTGAATTCTCACCAAAGGAAGGTCCTCCAGTTGTGGCTGATGATCCTGCACTGTGGCCAAACCTGACTGATGACAGCACTAGGTGTCCACTTGGAAAAAAACAGACCAGTTCAAATCACAGACTTTGAGTTTCCTCCAAATTCACAAAAGCCCCCAAGGAGATTCACAGAAGACAAAGACATGATGACAACCATGAAAAATGGAGAAAAAATCAAGAGGTCCTACCTGAGTCTGCCTCCTGGAGAGCAGGAGTCTGACGAATTCAGCATTGTTTCAATTCCAGCATTATTTCAATGTCGACATTATTGGAATTTCTGAGTCTATGCTTTAATCAGACTTAAAGAACACTCAGTGATGCACATGATGACATGTTAAGCACATAGCACAATAATCACAACAAACTACAATAATATTAGTTCATGGATTACTGCCCCAGATACTTTTATATTTTAACACCAGGTAACTATCTACCCTGGGCTTAACTCTACGTGCCTGCAAAGTGCATGACTGCCAGTGTTCTCTATCCTGCTCAGATACCTTGTTAAAACTGAGGTCCGGCCAGAGGCCTGGTCTGCCAAGTGATGGGGGTTAACTAATATGGTAAAGAAACTGACCACTTAAAGCTGCCGATGGAAAAACACAAAAGGAGAATGAAGAAAAAATCCACCAATAGGCAAGGCTGAAGTTTAAAAAAGGTAAACCCAGAGTCTGGTTTATTGAAAACAGCAATGATTCACAAAAATCCAAACACTGTGAGTTGTCAGAGAAGGCAGTTTACCACTAGTATCCCATCAAAGACACTATTCGTCTGACCCATAAAAATCTTCTTCATTACATTTTATAGTCTTTAATGACTCTTTGAAGTCTCCCATGTTTAGTTACTCCCATATTCAGTTACATAAGTTCAACAAACACATATGATTGGTTAACAACTGCTGGGTAAAACACGTCAGTACATACGCCAATCACTCTAAGCACACACCCATTTGAAAGTTCCCTTTCAGTTTAACAAGTGCATTGGACATCTGCAAAACCTGCAAAATAGCACTTATGCATTTGACAGTTTGATCAAGGGTCAGGCCTTGGTTTGACATTTGCACAGGGAGTTCAGCTTAGATAGCATTGCTAAACCACAAAGAGCTTCAAGGGTCAGGCCTTGGTCTAACATTAGCGCAGGGAGGCTAGCATTTCTTGACCACAGTAAGTTTCCAAGTTCATAATTCAGATTACACTCAGCTCACCTTAACCACAAAAATGATTTATAAAGTAAAAAATAATATTGTTCCAAATAGCATTCAAGATTTCTTTCAATTTAGACAGAGTAATTATAATTTCAGAGGTTTTTATATTTGTGAAAGGACTAAATTGAAGACAGATGTAAAGTGTAGATGGATTTGGGTTGTGGGTGTGAAATTATGGGATGGACTTTTAGGTGATTAGGTGGATTTTTAGGTGATTAGCTAGCATCACAGTTATATGGATTTTCTCCAGTGTGGATGAGTTGGTGATATTTAAGCCCTATCATTTGGGTGAAACTCTTTCCGCATTGGGCACAGTTATATGGTTTTTCTCCAGTGTGAATGTGTTGGTGACATTTAAGCACATTCATTTGGGTGAAACTCTTCCCGCATTGGTCACACTCATATGGTTTTTGTCCAGTGTGGATGCGTTGGTGTTGTTTTAGGTTACTTACTGTGGTGAAAGCATTTCCACACTGGTCACACTCATATGGTCTTTCTCCAGTGTGGATGTGTTGGTGTATTTTTCGGGAACTTACTGTGGTGAAAGCATTTCCACACTGGTCACAGTTATATGGTCTTTCGCCAGTGTGAATGCGTTGGTGATCTTTAAGCACATTCATTTGGGTGAAACTCTTTCTGCACTGGTCACATTCATATGGTTTTTCTCCAGTGTGGCTGCGTTGGTGATATTTAAGACCATTCATACGGGCGAAACTCTTTCCGCATTGGGCACAGGCATATGGTTTTCCTCCAGTGTGGACGCGTTGGTGTATTTTTAGGTAATTTGCTGTGATAAAAGCATTTCCACACTGGTCACATTCATATGGTTTTTCTCCAGTGTGGGTGCGTTGGTGACGTTTAAGCACATTCATTTGGGTGAAATGCTTCCCACACTGGTTACACTCATATGGTTTTTCTCCAGTGTGGGTGCATTGGTGGATTATGAGGTAACTTGCTGTGGTGAAAGCATTTCCACACTGGTCACATCCATATGGTTTTTCTCCAGTGTGGGTGCGTTGGTGGATTATGAGGTAACTTGCTGTGGTGAAAGCATTTCCACACTGGTCACATCCATATGGTTTTTCTCCAGTGTGGATGCGTTGGTGTCTTTTTAGGCATCTTGCTGTGGTGAAAGTCTTTCCACACTGGTCACAGGTGGGTCTTCCATCCATGTTTGCTGGAATCAGGTGATCTTTGTCCAGGTGCAACTTTTAGGTTTCACCTTTGGCTTCTCTCTACATCAAAACACAAAGAAATGAAGACGTGGTCACTGAAATGCAATGGAATGGAACACAACAAACACATCCCTTTCAAACCAGATTAAACAGACAGACAAAATTAACGAGTTAGATAATTAAAGCTTTTCCGTATGATGTGGCATTTTTACACTTTTCTTTTGTCATCTTAAAATGCTCCTAATAAGCGTGTGTCAAACTAAATGTAAAAGAAATCCACCAGGTATTGAAACTCAAAAATGTTTAATTCTCATATATTTCTGATAAAAGTCTGACCAATCATTTTATTCGGTCCGAATGAAATAATTGGCCGAACTTGACTGAGTCTCCTGTCAATCATTCATTATGGCCGTCCAGCATCCGCTCCATTATCGTTGTCTCCGCGTCCGATATGTGTCCCTCTGAATCTGACGCTTCACTCACACTGCTTCTCCTGTCACTGACCCTTAAATACACACCAGACCCTTAAATACAGACCACACCCTTAAATACAGACCACACCCTTAAATTCAGGGTCTACTGATGAAACAGGAGCTGCGGCAGGTGGATGATGTATCTGATTACTGAGGGAGGGGTACGCGGACACACCGAAGCGGACCAGACCGCCGCCTCTGCCTCCTCCACACGCATCAGGTGAGAGGAGGAGAGAGGAGGGGAGCGTTAGAGCTCAGGCAGAGGGAAGTGGGCGGGGCTTTGGAGGGAGGCGGGTTGTTCATGTTCAAACTTTTACTAAGTGCAGTGACAAATGCCACATCGGTAGGTAGAGCTTTAATAGGACATTTTCAAACATCTAAAAACTCAATCCTCTTATTCTACATGTGAACATAGGGCTGCACGATTTTGCAAAAAAAAAAAAAAAATCCCGATTTTTTTTCCTCTAAAAACTCGATTTTCGTTTCGATTTTTGGGTATGACTAGAAAAGACAACAGAAGTCAGCATGTCGTTTTCGTGAGCAGCCCACAATGCAAGGTACTGCTCTGACCTCAAATCTGTGATGGGATCATGTGATGAACCCACAGTTTTGTTTTGTTTTTTCTCTTCATTAAATCTTTAAAATGAAGTCGAGTATACAAACAATGTATACAACAAGAAAATAACATAAGTTTGTCAGGGGGAATACACGATAATAAAATGTCCAAATCAGAGCAAATACTGATGTTTTTTAGAGCCTTTTTATTTCCAGATTTATCGAAAAGCTTTAAATAAAGTTCAACATCTTACAAAAAATAAAAAATATTTGGTTTTGTGTTACTGAACTTACATTTGGGAATGAAAAATTTAGCAAGTAAGAGGACTAAATGAATTATTAAAAAAAAAAAAAAAAAAAAAAAAATTCTCTCTTTTTGGGGTATCTGGGCCCACAGCAGTGATACCAGTGTCAGTCAGTGACAGGCATCAGTCGTGTGTGTGTGGACCACGTTAATATGAGTGATCCCCATGTGGTTCTATTTAAACTGGGGGATCCGTGCGTGGAACAGACCGACCCAGGACACACTGGAGGGATTCTATCTGTGGAGCTGGTGGATGTGTGTGGGCACAGGGCTGTGTGGGCTCCTCTGCTGAGGCTGATGACCCCGAGACCCGGACCCGGATCGGAAGAAGACAGTACGGTACGGATCCGGGACAACAGAAGAGTGATCCCCATGCAGTTCTATTTCAGTTGCAGGATCCGTGCGTGAAGCCACGGCTTATATTGCTATAATTACTGTGGGCTCATTAACAGATTTAACGTCCGTGGTCATTACATGGACTTCTGTGACAGACCGCTGTCACAGGAAGAGCCTACAGTAGCCCATGGGCGCACGGAAGCGCGAGGCCCGGAGGCACGAGAAAGATGAAATCGATTTTACGATTTCCCCTTTTTAAAAATCATCCTAATTAAAAAATCCGATTTCGATTTAAAATCGATGAATCGTGCAGCCCTATGTGAACACTGATGCAGGTTCAACAATGTACAAATGAGTTACAACAGTTACTTGTTTTATGACAAAACCTCAGAACTCGTTGCACCGCCACGATCATATGATGTCACGTAAGGTCACCAGCTTGGACGTATTGAATTCAATTTGACCAAATCTGAGGTGGATACGTTCAACCTGCACATCAAAACGCCAAAACACAGACCTGTATTTAGACAGATCTTCCACCTGCAGAACAGACAGAAGTCATTTGCGTGTCTTTCTGAATACGTTCATCAATAATACTAATTTAACATTTGGAGAATCGCTAATCCGACTGGCAGAGAATGCTCCTTTTACTCAGCAATGCAGAACTCATACAGCAGGATAGATTACTTTCTCATAGAAGCCAAATGAATGCCATATGCCGTAGATGTGACATACCATAATATTCTGATGTCAGATCACAGCCCTTTAACGTGCACTGTGAATATTCAAAACATGGTGAAGCCACAGACAAACTGGAGGCTGAATCCTCTGTTACTAACTGAAAAAGAGTTCTGTGATTATTTAGAAGCTCAAATATCCCTCTATTTTGATTAGAGGTCGACTTATCGGCCGCGCCGATTATCGGTGGTGATATTTGGAAATTTGACGTATCTCGGCATCGGCCTTTTTTTAATCCGACAGGCCGATATCAATAAATCAATTTAAAACTGGGTTATTTGGGCTCAGATGCAGCCACGCCTCTCTCTCTCCTGCCTACTGTCTCCAGCACTATCCACCCCGCGCCCTCTGATTGGTTAAGCAGCAGAAGCAGACCCTCTGAAGCAGAAGCTGTCCTCACACACACACCACGGAGAGGGAAAGTTTTCTCGTGTGAGAAGGTCCGGAGAGAAAACACGTGTCGAAGGTAAACGCAGGAAACTCTTCTGAGATTGTAATAAACATCCCAGTGCTCTACATGTCATAACTAACGTTCCAGTGAGCAGCAGAATAACGTAAGAGCGGAGTAAACATTAGCGGCAGCTCTGCTAACTTGTATTACCTCCCGACATGTCTGTGAATTATTATAAAAGAAAACTGTTGATAATATGGAGATGGAAACAGTCTGTGATAGAAAAGCATGTGTGTGTGATTAAGAGAGAGAGCGTAAAAAACTCAGTTCACTTGTTTTAGGGAAGCACGCTGAGGTGGAGGCTGATGAGCTTTTACCAGGACATTAGTTCATCAGTCTGACTTTAAATACTCTGCAGACTATGGATTAGCAATGGGGCAAAATGTATGGAATGTGGAGAATAGTGTGTGTTTGTGTTAAAGTCACATGAAAAACTCTACAAGTCATGACTCTTAACGCTGCTGTGAGCTTTCTAGTCCTATGATCTGAAAATTAAAGTGAAGATGAGAGAGAATAAAATTCAGAAGTAATTTATCTGAACAAAATGGTGGAATATTTTAAATCCTGTGTGTGCTCATTAAAGCCCTAAAGGCTGTTTGTGTTCTGTCAGGAGTTTAACTGCACTCATAGCAACTATTAGACTTTTTTATGTAGCTTTTGTCATATTAATCATTAAAAATGTAGCAACATAGTTTTGAATGACAGGGTCCCTGCTATTGCATGGTAAAATATAAAATGTAATAATGAAATCAACTTAAGGCGTCCCAAATGCTGTAATAAATGAAGCATGAGTTGAGCAGATGTCAGCATGTGGCCCCACCTTTAACACTCTCTCTTTTTTTTTAAACCTTGTTACAGATGGATGGACCTAAGTCTAAAAGTGCAGTCTGGCAGTATTTCAATCGGCCAACACCACCAGGGAAGGCTGTGTGTTGCTGCTGAGCTCGTTAACTCCCTGTATTTGTGTTGTGTTTGAACTTCAAACAAAGAGAAGTCATTATCGTTATAATTAAATTTGACTTTATTTTCTGTGGAAAAATTTCAGGGAGCTATTTATTTAAGCTTTTATTCAACTTTATAAGAGATGCTTCTGAGTCTAGGAAGTCCATGCACTTCTGGAGCTATTATTTTGTATTTGTTTGATTAAATAAACATGCTTTAGGCATTTAAATGAAGTTCAGTGTTTGCATTATTCAAAAATTTTATGCCAATTTTTACACTTTTACGGCAAATGAATATCGGCTCCAAATATCTGTTATCAGTCTCCTCTAACTACTAATAATCAGGATCGGCCCTGAAAAACCCATATCGGTCGATCTCTAATTTTGATACTAATGATAATTCAGAAACCACCCCTTCTATTCTCTGGGAGGCATTCAAAGCACCAGAATACTTGAACTAGACAATCAAACCAACCTTCTGGACAAAGACAATGCCCAAAAAACTACATAAAAAAAACTATCAGTCTTAAAATATGAATATAAAAAGATACTCTCAGCAAGGGTTAGTAAGGCGTTCTTATTTACCAAAGAGAATTTTTTAGAATTTAATGACAAGCCACAGACTTTTAGCCCCACAAGTCAGAAAACAGGAAAGTGATCGCACAGTACATACAATCAAATCTGATAAAGGTGAGATTCTGATGAAACCCATGGACATTAATGATCGATTTCTCCAATTTGACAAAAACTTGTACACTTCCAAAAACAATACAGACTATACGGCTACGCAGGATTTCTTGGATAAATGCAATCTCTCCCAGTTAGATGAAATAATCCGCTCAGCTGAACTCAGAAATCTCTATTGAAAAAGTAAAAAAAAAAAAAAAAAAAAAAAAAGCCATCACTTCGCTTTAAAGCAATAAAGCCCCAGGTCCTGATGGCCTTCCAGGTGAACTGTATAAAAAAATCAACAAAATTCTCTGTCCATATCTCCATAAAGTGTTGCCTCTAGCCCACTCTGATGGGGTCCTTCCTCCCACCCTAACAGAAGCGCTCATTACACTGATACACAAAAAGGGTACAGACCCAGAAGACGTGGGTTCTTTTTGTCCTATCTCTGCTTAATCAGGATGGGACATTCTTTTCTAAAATTTTGGCTAACCTAACCTCTTATGGTACTTTAGGGCAGCCCAGCTTAGATCGGCTTTCTTCTGGTTCTCTGAACATTCCAATTGACCTTGGGTTCAGATAGAGAGAGAAAATGCCAGAGGACTTACTCTAGATAGGTATCTGTATTCAGATTGTTTGAAGAAACTGAAGAAGGACACAGTTAACCCATTTCTAAAAAACACAATTAGAGTTTGGTCTGAAACACAAGACATGTTTGGAGAACAGCCTGGGATATCACAGTTCAGCCCCATTGGGGACAATGCATTATTTAAACCAGGTAAATCTGATCCTGGATTCAGCCAATGGGCGCAGTTGGGACTGCAAAGGATTTCAGACCTTTATAAAGATAATATTCTAATGTCCTTTGAAACTCTTAAAACAAAATTTGGAATCCCTCAAACCCATTTGTTCACATATTTTCAGATTCGTAGTTTTATTTGCTCCAAGATGCAGTCGTATCAATGTCCTCCTTTAAGTATTTTAGAAGAACTAGCAACATCAGACCCCAATAGTAAGGGGAAGATCTCAATGATGTATAAAAAAAATGATAAAAATGACTGAAGAGTCCTCAAATTATAGAAAACTAGCATGAACAGAAGACCTCCAAACAGGTATTACAGAGCAGGAATGGGAGAAAGCTTGTTCCCAGGCACAAACAATATCCATTAATAGCAGATTTAAATTAATTCAATATAACTGGCTTATGAGAACCTATAGAACTCCTGAAAAACTTCACAAATTCAACCCCAATATCCCAGACACCTGTATAAAATGTGGAACTGACAGAGGCACCTTGTATCACTGTATTTGGAAATGTGAACATATGCAAGAATTTTGGAGAAGATTAATTCACACAATTTCCAATATTAGAGACAAAGAAATCCCAATGTGCCCAGAGATCTGTGTTCTAGGTCTTATTCCAGAAACTTTAGCCCTTAGAACTCATGACAGTAGGCTGGTGAGCCTCTGTCTAATACATGCATCTTATAGGTAGACATTGGAAAAGTGTTGATTGTCCATCGTTGAATTCATGGATTGCTGAACTCTCATCCTGCAGAGCTATTGAAAGGCTCACGTACACAATTAAACGGAAAACTCATATCTTCCACAAGATATGGAATTCATTTCTAAAATTTTTGGAATCAAGGCCTGATATCTCATCATCACCGTAATGTCTAGAACAGACGCGTATTAGATTTGAAAGGTGTGTCCCTCTGGGCTCTATGCACAGCTCCACCACTTCCTGAACTTAAGGCAGCTCCTTTATTTATGATTTATTTCTTTATTTCCTGTCTTTCATTATTGGACACACTGATTATTCCAGGTATGTCTGACCACAGTAGTCTCAACAACAAGTAGCAGACACACCTGGGTTAACCAGTGTGTCCAATAATGAAAGACAGGAAATACAGGAGCTGCTGTTTTTTCCCTTTTTTTTATTGGCACAAAGCAATTTACAGAACAAGAAAGGGAAAATGTTCCAGAAGAGAAAAACAGAAATACATTAGGAGACATGATGGAATGATGAAACATAGAACTGTTGAAAATATCTGAAACAAAATAAACAAAAAGATTAAGACATTTGCAGTGTACTGAAACTAAAGAAACAGAAAAATATATATGTGACTGGACAATAGAGCACAAAGGACTAAGGCAAGATACATTTCAAACAGCAAGGACTGAGATCATCTAGAATAAAGTTTTCTGGCTTTGTTGGACATTTTTTCAATAAACTTAAGAGATCTGTAATAATTAATGAAATCACATATAAACAAATTAAAGGAGGGGTTCGTGTTTCTCCACTTACAACAATGAATATGAAATTTAGCCAAAATAATAATAAGGTGAACAATATCTTTGATGTTTACATCTAAAGAATCCACATAATAAATAATATCAAATACAGAAAAAGACGGAATATTTTCAGTTTTAAGGACAACTAACTGTGAATATCAGCCCAAAAGGAAATGCTGTGTGAACATTTAAAAAACAAATGTTCAATGGTTTCAGCTTCAGAGGAACAGAAAACACAGGAATCCACAGCAAAGTTAAATCTTTTGTGTAAAAAATCCTTAACAGGGTAAACTGAACATGCAATTTAGAAATGAGTTTCCTTTACTGTGGGAGCAACAGGACACCGAAGATAAAAAGAAAAACATTTTTCCCTCAGGGTGGTTTTGATGTTAGGTAAAGCAACTGTGTTAAAGTCCCCAAAGTTTTTCTGTTTAAAGCTAGACAGATCATTTTTTTTATTGTTGCACCTTCTATCGAACAGATCAATGTCATTGACTTTCAAACCAGGTCAGAAGGGAACAGATAAGGGGCAGGGCAGACCACCTTGGATTATTTGAACTAATGATGTTGGAATCACTTTACAGGTTTGATCATATTCTTTTCTTGTGCTATTTACATTGTATTTCCTAGAGAATTCTTCAGATGATAACAGGTGTCTTTCTGTGTTCAATAAATCCAAAACAAATAATGAACCATTATGAAACCATTCAGCTTTAAAAACTGACTTTCTATTTCTAATAATCAATCTGTTGTTCCATAAAATAGTGTTGTGTGGGCAGAAGTTATGGGTAAAAATCATTTTGCTAAAGTTCAATGCTTATTTGTGGAAGTTCGATAACTTAACAGGAATTTGATGCACTTCAAAATCACATTTCAATAAGAAGTCAATCCATCCAACTTTACTGAATAAATTATTTGGAATGGGGCTGGGAAAGACAGTCTTTAACCACTGCATTCTCACAGATGTGATAACTGATTCAAATTCCATGGCTTTTAATCCCCCTTTATCATAATCTCTGACAAGTTGAGTTTCATGGAGGTAGTGAGTCTTATTTTTCCAAATAAATGTAAATATTCTAGAGTTAGATGACTTGATTACTTTTGCAGATGTGTAGAATGGTTGTCATGGATACAGAAGTGTGGAGAAGCCTTGGGCTTTAGATAGAAGAATCCGGCCCAGTAGACAGAGGTCTGTTATGAACCAGTGACTGAATCATTTCTGTCCATCTTTTGACCTTGGAATAATATTGAAATCAGTTCTTTTAGTTCCATTTGTTGTGATTCTAATTCCCAGATACTTCACTTGGTCTTTCACTGGGATATTAGCTCTACTGTGAACATCACTGGTATGAACAGATCACAGCTCACATTTTTGGAGGTTCAGTGATAAACCAGATGCTTTGGACAAAAGGTTCATTTGAATAATTGCTTTAAAGGAGCTGCCTTAACCCTTTGATGCATGAATTATGAGAACCTTCGTCAAGATTTTTTTCCTGAGTGTTTTTATTCCTCTTTGGGCATGAAAAAAAACCAAAATGATTCAATTATTATTATTTTTTAAATTAACCTGTTTTTCATGGAGTTACACAAATGTCCACTCATTTGGACACCGTGTTTAATTTTTGAAACAAAGAAACATGTATTTAAAACGCAATATCAGAAAGTGACATAGGGTCAAAACACGGTATTTGAAATCTGTCTGACAGGACATTTTTAGAGACAATTTGACAGATTAGTGTTGTTAAATGACCCACATTTTTACTTTTAAATGTGCTTTTGCTTTAGTTGGTCCATAAGGGATTATCCAAAACAAGGAGCTACTTTATGTTGAAATAAATGTTGGAATGGATATCAATTAAAGTTGGCTCTGACGGGACATTTTGACCCTATACTGTGTGAAAACTATGAAACAAAAGCATTTTTGATGCAGCTAATCTGATGTTTTCTCACCTTTTATCATACTCTAATATACTCAGTTCTTACTCACTTCATGGAGATAATAGAAAAAAACTTTTTGTTTAAGGAAACTGTTAATTACAGTCTAATAACAATTACCAATTGATTTACACTCAGTCATGTTCCTGCAGATTAGGTTTGTCAAGAACATAGAGTTACAGTAATGGTATGAATGTCAGTGTATGGGATGGTGCTGAAATGAAAGGGAAACAACAAAAGCCATGAATATACAAGAGAACAGCTGGAGAACAGCTGTCCACTGGAGTGAGCAGAATGCATGAAAGGGTTCAGTTCAGGAAGTAGTGGGGCTGTGCATATGCTGCATTCCAGAGTGCTGGGAGGTAGAATCTATCTGACTTGGACTGAACTCCATCCCACCTCAAAGTATTCCAGCTGATCCACGTTGAACACAAACTACAAACATGGAGATGGCAGATCTAAGCTCCTATTTGCTTTGATAGTGAGGAGGCATTTGGACTGTGGACAGTCCAGTGTTCTCATATACGCAAACCAGATGGAAGAGGCCAAATGACGGAGGAGCTAATTAGACATTGTCAAGTTTCTTTTCACTGGGAACTTTCACACTGTGCGCCGCTATTGTTGTGATGACGTCACATTGTAGTTTTCGGTGAGGTCGGGGTACTTGGAACCGGAGCCACTTTTCCCAACGTTTGACGGGCCTTTCTAAACTAAATGACGAATGACATGGAATAATGAATGACCACATAAGATTTGGCAATAACCACGTAAGATTTAGCGTAACAACTGCTCCTTTGTCATTTAGAATAGTTTGAATGGAATGACAGCTATAATGGGAATGACGGATGACTTCGAATAACGAAAAACGACGTGTCGGTTTACTGGCGTGCTGGCCTCTAGTAAATCTAGGGAACAGAATATGGAAGTAAGAGCATTTATCCCCTGAAGTTAGCTGTCGGTGTAGCCCTAGCCTCAGCTGAAAGTGAAGCTCCAGAGAGCTGTGCGAGCACATCTAACTTGATTTTCAAAATAAAAGCGTTTCCGTGTCAATTTTACGGGACTAAAGCATCCACTGTCGTCTTCCTGATATATTAGAGCCAAGGCATCAAGTATGTGACGTGACATTTCTATACACACTGTTGTCGATCAAGTTGGAATAAAATGTTTTTATCTCTTCCCATGAAATTAATGTGGTATTGTGATTCATTCTTGATAAAGTGTAACTGAATGCATTCGGTGTGTAATCATTGCAGCTGGTCAAAGGTGATTACTGATGTGTAGAAAGAGGAAAAAAGGGGGAATGTATCTGAAAACGTAATTATTCCAACTTTATGCACATCGGTGTACTTCTTTTAAGAACCTAATTATAGTACAATTCTTATAAGTCCATTTGTTGGATCTGTAAAATTCTGTAAAGCACGAGTTTACTTCTAAATATGAATAATGTCTTTGGTTTTGGCCATAACAAATGTCATACAATTCAAATGGGCAAAAAATTGGATTTTTGATTAGTCCTATTAGTCAATATCTCCCTCTCTAAAGCGAATGACTCCAATATCCCATGGAATGACACTGTCATTCGGTAGAATGTCAATGTATTATCCATTATTATGACCACCTTCTCCCTTTACAAATGGAATGACACTTATACTCAGTGGAATGACACTGCAATTCATAAGAATGACAGTGTTTTCTCCTTGTTGTAATCTCCATTTCCCTCTCTAAAGCAAATGACACCAATATCCCATGGAATGACACTGTCATTCTGGAGAATGACAATGCATTATCACTGAGTGTAAGTGTCATTCCATTTGTCAAGAGAGATGGTGGTCATAATAATGGATAATACATAAGAATGGATAATGCATTGTCATTCTCCAGAATGACAGTGTCATTCCATGGGATATTGGAGTCATTCGCTTTAGAGAGGGAGATATTGACTAATAGGACTAATCAAAAATCCAATTTTTTGCCCATTTGAATTGTATGATATTTGTTATGGCCAAAACCAAAGACATTATTCATATTTAGAAGTAAACTCGTGCTTTACAGAATTTTACAGATCCAACAAATGGACTTATAAGAATTGTACTATAATTAGGTTCTTAAAAGAAGTACACCGATGTGCATAAAGTTGGAATAATTACGTTTTCAGATACATTCCCCCTTTTTTCCTCTTTCTACACATCAGTAATCACCTTTGACCAGCTGCAATGATTACACACCGAATGCATTCAGTTACACTTTATCAAGAATGAATCACAATACCACATTAATTTCATGGGAAGAGATAAAAACATTTTATTCCAACTTGATCGACAACAGTGTGTATAGAAATGTCACGTCACATACTTGATGCCTTGGCTCTAATATATCAGGAAGACGACAGTGGATGCTTTAGTCCCGTAAAATTGACACGGAAACGCTTTTATTTTGAAAATCAAGTTAGATGTGCTCGCACAGCTCTCTGGAGCTTCACTTTCAGCTGAGGCTAGGGCTACACCGACAGCTAACTTCAGGGGATAAATGCTCTTACTTCCATATTCTGTTCCCTAGATTTACTAGAGGCCAGCACGCCAGTAAACTTGACACGTCGTTTTTCGTTATTCGAAGTCATCCGTCATTCCCATTATAGCTGTCATTCCATTCAAACTATTCTGAATGACAAAGGAGCAGTTGTTACGCTAAATCTTACGTGGTCATTCGTTATTCCATGTCATTCGTCATTTAGTTCAGAAAGGCCCACGTTTGCCGATAATGCAGATCACTTACTGTGCAGGACGATCCGTGCTTTCACGTCCCAGTCTCCAAATCCCGTCAAAGTCTGCAGTAGAAGCAGAAAAAGGACACACATTTGTCACTAGTCTGTGACAAAAAGACTAAAAAGTCACCAAGACCATTTGAAAAGTTTCCACATTCAGTTTTTCTCCAGTTTAACAACACTGGTCCGGTTTGGGTCTGAGGAGGAAACCGACACCCTAATGCGGCCCGGGTGGAACAGGTCCGGGTCCGAAGGTTCCGCCTCTACATATACATGTGGACCGGAAATGAGTGTTTGGAGTCAGTGTTCACTAATGGAGGAGCCACTAATATATGGGTTCAAACAGGAAAGAGGAGCTGAACACATGAAAGAACAATGAACACAAAACGGAATAACAATGAGAAAAAAAACAAACAAACAATAAAATATAAAATAAAATCTAATTAAGTAAAATAAAATACAGTCTAAAATTGTGTGAAGTAAAAGGAAATAAAATAATGAAATAAAAATGAAGCAACATAAAAGAAAATAAATAAAACAAAACCCAAATAACATAAAATGCTAAAATAAAAGAAAAAACACAATTATATATTAAAAAAAATAAATTAAATGATTATCAGGGTCTCATATGTTCATTGATTGGAATTTTTGGCTTTTTTTTTTTTTTTTTTAAGTTCTGTACATGACAAACATGCACAGAAAAAAATGATTTTTTGGTGTAGTAATATTTATTAAGTTAACTGTCACACTTTATTTTCTAATTGTAAGTATCAGTGAGAACTGGAATTATTTAACTAAAACTATAAAATAAACTATGAAATAAAATAATGAAATAAAACAGAAGCAATATAAAAGAAAATAAATAAAAGAAACAAAACCCAAATAACATAAAATTAAACGAAAAACACAATCATATAAAAAATAAAATAAATATTGAATAATTTTCAGTCTCTAATATGTTTGTTGATTGGAAGTTTTTTGGTTTTTTTTTTAAAGGTTTTTACATAAACTTGCACTGAAAACAATGATTTTTTGGTGTACTAATATTTATTAAGTTAATTGTAACGATTTTTATTTTCTAACTGTAAGTATTGGTGAGAACTGGAATTATTCCAGTCAAACTAAATATGTCATTGGTGTAATAAATAAACTGTGTGGGCACAGTCAGTTGTATTCTGTATTTTCACATAATATTCAAAGGTTAGAGTCAGTGCACATGAACCTAGAAATACCAAAGAAGTTTTAATAGGCAATTTAAACTGCACAACAAATATGTCAAATGTTGTGTAAATGTTACTTAAATATTGTCCATTAATAAAAGTTAGAAAAAGTATTGTAGCGAGACACACTGATGGTAATGGGGGCAATTTGTGCCCAGTCATGTGACTCATGTAGTTTCAACTGTCACTGAGTCATGTGACAGTGCACTACCTTACAAGTTGTAAATATTGGTTCAAAGCAGGTTTGTGTTCTGTGTTCTGTAGTTCTCTGACTCATGTTGTGCCTATAGGGGAGAGTATCTGAGTGAACTGAAGGAATATTTCAGTTTGAGCCCATGACTGAACGCTCTGTGCTGCTGTCAGATAGTCTAGGCTGGTTTTCATCAGCATTATCACATGAAAGGAAATTCCACTGCTCACTTAGAAGTGTGTCTTATAGTAGAACCAGGAAAGCACGACCAGTGTTCACTCTGGTAACTTGATTCTAGCAATATGTCACAGTATCAGAAAATCCCCTTGAAAAGTCATTAGTTTAGGAGCATTAGCATTTTCAGTTTGAAGCAGTCAGAGTCCAAACAAAACTTCCAAAGGAGGAGAAAGTCACATTTAATGATCATATTAATAATCATCAGTAAATTACCTGAAGTTTGTTAGTAAAATAAACGTATATCCACAAGTAAAGTTTACTTGATGATCGCCCTTGTAGAATTTACTTATAATTCTAAGTGCAAATACTTTCATAACAGTAATACACTATAAGAAAATGAAAAAACACAATAATACACGATAAACAAATAAAAAACACAATAATACAGTATAAGAAAATAAAAAACACAATAATACACTATAAGAAAAAAACACAATAATACACTATAAGAAAATAAAAAACACAGTAATACACTATAAGAAAAAAACACAAAATACACTATAATAAAAAAAACATAATAATATACTATAAGAAAAAAGAAAGAACACAATCATACACAGTACGAAAAAAAAGAAAGAAAAACCCCACAATAATACACTATAAGAAAAAAGAAAAAACACAATAATATGCTATAAGAAAAAAAAGAAAAAACACAATAATACGCTATAAGAAAAAAAAGAAAAAACACAATAATGCACTATAAGAAAAAAAAAAAGACAAAACACAATAATACACTATAATAAAAGAAACACAGTAGTACACTATAAGAAAAAAAGAAAAAAACAATTAACTATAAGAAAAAAAACAACATAATAATACTGTATAAGAAAAAAAAACACAATAATACACTATAATAAAAGAAACACAGTAGTACACTATAAGAAAAAAAGAAAAAAACAATTAACTATAAGAAAAAAACAACATAATAATACTGTATAAGAAAAAAAAACACAATAATACACTATAAGAAAAAAAGACAAAACACAATAATACACTATAATAAAAGAAACACAGTAGTACAGTATAAGAAAAAAAGAAAAACACAATTAACTATAAGAAAAAAAACCCATAATAATACAGTATAAGAAAAAAAACCCACAATAATACACTATAAGAAAAAAAAGAAAAAAAACACAGTAATACACTATAAGAAAAAAAACACAATAATACACTATAAGAAAAAAACACAATAATACACTACAAGAAACAAAAGCACCTCCTTTGGTTTGGATTCCAGGAGACATTCACTGTCACATCTTTTTGACCACATAATGCTTCTGTAGTGTCACAATAAGGTTGATAATATTTGTTCCGTCCACAGTCGCATTAATTTTGGATTATTGATGATGGAGAATCGGACGGCTGCATCAAGTCTTCATCCCATCCCAAATTGGAGTCTGGACTTTCTGGAGGTGAATCCATGTGTGAAAATGATGTCTGATTCTCCCTGAACCATTCTGTCACAAGCCTGATGATCCTGATCAATCCGCTCATTGTCCAATCTGTAGGACATTAAAGATATGCATCTGCAGATTTCACACAGTTTAGGAGTTCAGTCCAAGTCTATGGAGTCCATGTTGTTGACAGTCTATGATCCAACAGCAGAAGGATGAGGAGAACTCCAACCTTCACACAAACATAGAGTCATCCTCCCAGTGCTGTGTGGAGGACACATGTCAACATTCAACTCCACACTGGAATCTGGGATACACTGGAAAAAACAAAAAAAACACGTAAAAACAAACACCATATTATTCCATCAGCAGGGGTGCCGAAAAAATACTGTTAAATAACAGAATATAACCATTTCATAAAAATACGGTAATTTTCCATAATTAAAATACAGTTTTTTGCCCTAACTTTACATGAGATTTTGCTTCTTTTTTTTTGCTTTTTATGTTTAATAAAAAATATTTACATGTATTAAAACAATCAAATTACCTATATATATATATATATAAATAATTTCCAATGAGACTCAGTTGTCCAATCCACTGATAAAAACTGTATTTGGACAGTTTATCAGTGCTTATACATGTTATACATTCACAAAAATACATTTATTCAACATTTTTGTTGTGAAACCTCCTGTAATTACACAAGATATTTGTCAATTAACAAACAAGTCTGGTTCAACTGACAGAACTAATACTTCTTTAACGGTTAATTGTCAGTAATTTTATCTCGTTTTATTATTTTTTTTACAGTAATAAACTTTAAATTAACAGTTTAATCTCATGAATAGAAAATAAATATTTGTGAAATGACGATATATTTGCAAATGTATTTTTAACTGTATTTTTCTGTAAAAAATCTTTTAAAAAAAACAAAATTTTTGGGTTATTCACAGTTACAGTTTTTTTTAATGTTATTTTACATTTGACATGTAAAATCACAGTCTATTTTTGGGATTTCATTGATATTTTCCTGTATCTTAAAAATACAGGAAAAATCTGTAAAATTAATGGTAAAAATTCTGTTAAATTACATATTTTTTTTACAGTGTACACACCACATTTCCCACTCCTTCATCACCATAACCTGTTGGAAAACAGTCAAACAAATGCAAGAAACTAAATGTAAGCGAGTCTATGTTTTAATCTGACTTCAGAAACACCCAGTGCTGCACATGATAACACATCAAATCGAAAAAAGTCACATTTCACTGATAACAACTGTTAGGTTTCTCTGCAAATCCACCTTTGTCTTCTTTCTACATTAAACCAAAGAAAAAGAAGAGGTGGTGACTGAAATGGAACAGAACAAACACATGTGTTCAGGACCAGATGAAGCAGACAGACTAAATGAACTAGTTAGGTCATCGACAGGACATTTTCAACACAACCAATATTTGATGGTTTCTCCTTAACACATGTGTTTCCTGTATGAGACCAGAACAGAACAGATAATAACACAGATTTTGATTGAGATTGAAAAATGTCAGGTTCTCTCCAGTGTTGGCAGATTCTGTAAATAGTTACAGAATCACAAAACACTGCAACAACTTATTTAGTTTGGTCATTGAAAGGAAAGAAAAACCAATTCAATGTATTATTATTATTATTATTATTATTATTATTATTATTATTATTATTATTATTGTTATTATTATTATTATTATTATTATTATTATTATTATTATTATTAGGGCCTGAGTGCTGAGAACTGTCTGCAAAGGCCCTACTGTACATTAGGGATGTAACGGTACAGGTTCTCCACGGTTCAGTCCGGTCAAAATAAACCATCTATTGTAAATGTGTTTATTTGGGTTAAAGCTAAAAGATAGTCAAGGTCCATTTTGTGAAGAAAAAACTGCCGACATATTGTCAACTTAGTAGCATCAATGCCAATCTCCTCTGCACCATAAGTAGTGGGGGTACCTCTGACTGAGGGGGAATTAAAAAATAAATAAATAAAAATCATGCAAAATAATGAAAATTAATACAGACAAAAACGTGATGATGAAATGACCCATTACAGCAGCTTTCACAGAAAAAAAAAAAAAAGTCAGAAGTTTGATCTTAGCAGTTATTTCATGGTGTGTGCTTTGATGGTACTTCATCTCCAGTACCAAAATACTCCTTTATGACTCCTTACATCCAATTTAAAAATACAATTAAACAATAGTATCATGGAGCTGATGGAAAAAATCGACATGGTGGAAGTTGTTTCAGAATAAAGCTGTTCATTCTAGTGTAAGATGTTATGAGAACAGAAAGTCACAGTTTGACAAAAAGAATGAAATAAAATAAGAAACAGACAAAAACACAACCTGGTGCACATATGATCTAAAAATGAGCAGGAATTTCACTAAACTAGTCACATATCTAAGTCTATTTTCAGTCCAAAAGGAACAGATTTGATGAGGATTGAATGTTTTTTGTCAACATACGTGTCTGTAAAAACACTCAGTTTGGATTGTTGATGGAATAAATGAACAGAAATGAAATGTACTAGTATGTTCTGACACTTTCTGATGTGAATAAACTGAGAATGACAAGTGGAATGTTGGAACTCTGATCAGTATCAGGTGGAGAACACAGGCCGGGGCCAGAAATATATGAAATGTTGGGTTTGATTTTATTTTATCAGCAGAAAAAAACTTTGGATTAGAGTCAGAAAAAAACTGGAAATGAGGTTTTTACTCCATTTAATAAAAATTATAATGAATTTTGTAATGAATCCAAATGTTTTTTTCACTGTAAATGTCAATGTAATGTAAATCAGACTCAGATTTATGATAATTCTACATTTAAGCAACAAAACAACATGTTACACAAACTGTAGACATGAATGAATGAATGAATGACTGAATGAATGAATGAGTGAATGAGTGAATGTGAACATTTTCCTGCTGAAAGATGCTGAAGTATTTAGAAACAGATGGAAATAACACTCACAAGCCTTTACGACTAAAATACTGTGATTCCACCAATAAACAGGTGTTTCTGGATGTAAATGTACAAAGGATAAAGTTATAATGTTAGGAAAAAAATATATAATTTTATGAGTAAAGAGTCTAAATTCTGTCCAAGTTTAACCCAAAAGATGAATTGAATGCAGACGTGGAGGCTATTCTCCAGATATTTCCACCTCTTTATGACTTTTCTCCAAACATTCTGTCTTTCTTCTGTAAATACGCTCCTTTAAAGTCATGCTCATTTTCAGACTAAAGCCATAATCCTCTCACTTTGTAAAAACGCTGATAGATGAGTTATTGTGAAGGCGTCGTCTCCGTTAGTGATTTCTTCAAACATCTTCTTCCCTGAAACTATTGGTGGAATTCATTTCAATTTCATCTGTATCTTCTTTGGGACAATGTTTACAAAGTTTGTTCACAGTTTGTAAAAATGTAGATTTGTAAATATTCTAAATGTTCCTTTCCTTCTAATGCTCCATATTCTGATGGTTTCTAACATGTAAATGGTTCCAGATATCAGTCTAGTTCCTATTGATCACTGATAGAAGTCATATCTGGACTGGGATTGGATGAGTTGAGTTGTCCTCCAGTCAAAGTCCCGCCCACTTGTATAGTTAGATTGATGTGCATCCAGACCACAGGACTGGAGCATAGAGACAGAACCTGAACAACCTCACACATTCAACTGGGGATTGATTCTGGATAGTCCAGTTCCACTGGATGAACAAGAAATCACACATTCACAATCCTTTCATGACAAGAGGAAAAAGACTTTATTCCAACATTATGGGCAGCAGTGTTCTAGCAGAAGAACCTGGAAGTAATGAGCACTGCAACTGAAAACTAGAACCAAACAACCAACAGGAACGAAATAAACAACAGCAAGAAAAATAGAAGGAAATAATCAGCAAAATGTACAAACATTAACAAAATAATCAACATAAATGAAGAAAAAGGAAAACACGGGACAAATAATTCATCATAATTAAGTAAATTCTAAGAATTCAAGAAAATGAACAAAATAAGCAAAAAAATAAACAAAAAATTGTTGTAATATTTCAAAATGAAAAATAGTGAAACAATAAAACAGAAACTTTGAAAGAAACGACAAAGTAACAAATGAAGAAAATGAAACAAAACAAGCAAAAGAAAAAAAAAGAAAAAAATGGGAAAATGTAAAAAAAAATAAATAAAAAAAATTTAAAAAAAAAACAAAATATTCCGCTAAATGAAGAAAAATATGACAAATGAATCATCAAAATGTACAAAAATTAACAAAATAATTGCCAAAGTGAATTTAAAATGAATAAAGAAAACTCAAAATGATCAGACAAATTAACAAAATAAAGAACATAAAAGAAGAAAAATGAAAACACTGGACAAATAATTCATCATAATAATGGAAGTAAAAAGAATTAAGTAAAATTAACAAAACAAGCGTCAAAAATAAACAAAATAATTGTTGTTGAATTCAGTCTGATTTCTGTTCTTGTTGTTTCTAAATGTTCTGTGTATTTGTAGACGATCAACTCAGACAGAAGTGAGTTAAAATTCAACTGATTTGACTGAACAATTTCAGGTTGTACACTGTTTTGCCCCTTGACTTGTCAAATATTGTTTTTCCATTGTTTCATTATATTTACTTTTATTTTGAAGGGCCAGTTTAGACAGGAAGTAAGGAAAGGAAGTTGGCCATTTTGTTTAGTAGGGAGTGTAAATGAGCTCATGTGCCTTTGCTCATCATTATCCACCACCATCCATCTTTATTGCGTGCCTTCGACATCACTGTCTGTAAGTTTACATTTTCTTATGAGAGTACAATCATATTTTTACTCTATTTGATGAACGTGCTCAATTTGAAATGTGTATTTTGATGCTGTTAGAATTTGATGGTAGTCAATTGATTAGTGAGGCTAGCCATTCATTTTTTTGTTTCTACACAAAGTTAACACTAGCTATTTTAAGGTCAGTTCTTTTGTTTTACAGTTTTACTCCATTTGGAATGTCTTAAATAAATGAAGGAGCTAAGGAAGCTACATCCTGACTCAGCATCTATTTTCCAAAGGAGTTAGGTTTACTGCTAAATTGTGTTGGATACACACAAGGAGAGCAGAATATACACGACTATTCAACACAACTACACATCTACACAACTACACAACACACAGAGACACTGAGGATCCAGAACCATAGAGTCTAAATCCTCCAAACAGTGGTTCAGTGAATGTGGTTTTGAAGGTGTACATGTGGATCAGTTTGTCAGAGCAGACTGTGTAGAACAGGGGTGCCCAACCCTGGTCCTCGAGGGCTACTATCCTGCATGTTTTAGATGTATCCCTCTTCCAACCCACCTGATTCAAATGATAGGCCTATCATCAGGCTCTGCAGAAGCCTGATAATGACCGTCAGGTGTGCTGGGAGAGGGATACATCTAAAACATGCAGGATAGTAGCCCTCGAGGACCAGGGTTGGGCACCCCTGGTGTAGAAGGACACAGATCCAGCAGGACAGTCCACATACACTGAGACTGTACCAGAGGGGAGGGAGGGGGGGGGGGGGGGGGGGGGGGGGGGGGGGGGAGGAGGAGGACTGAGGGAGGTCTGTGTATTTGTTCTCATGACAGACACCGTATTCACCTCCATAACAGTACAGACTCCAGGACTGATCATTTCCTCCAAACCCACAGTCATCACTCTCTCCTTTCCTTCTGATTCCTCTGTAAGTCACTGCTATATAAACCCCTCCACTCCACTGGACCTTCCAGTAACAGCGACCAGTCAGACCAGTTGAACACATCACCTGTTCCCAGTCCTCAAATCTGTCCTGATGATCAGGATATGACTGAACCTCCTCCACTCCTTCCACCTTCTTGTTGTTTTCAGACAGTTTGAGTTTTTCGTTCGCTGTGTTTGGATCCAGGGTGAGTTCACAGAAATCTGATGGACAGAAGAAAACACAAAACAGCTGCAGTTATTGATCAGTGATCAGCTTGATTTGACTTTAGGGACAGACTGTAGAATGACTTGTTGTTTGTAATTGTGTCCCTGGTTCACACACTGTTACTGTGACACACATGAGCATATGTTGGATTGGTCATGTGTGTGTTTTATAGCTGTAAGCTAGCTGCTAGCTGTGCAGTCACAAGGAAAGACGCCGCATTAGTGGGAATAGAAAAGCACAGTTACACAACCTTACCTGGTACCACATTACAAACACTAATACTCAACAAAAGAAGAAAAACTGAACACACTAATCAGTCAAATTAATCATCAATCAGTCAAATGAATGAAAATGAACAAAAAACTAAATTAAATACAAAATTAACAAAACTAATAAAACAAAATATAAAATTATTCAGTAAATTTGAAAAATGAAAGAAACTGAACAAAATATTCAGAAAAAATGAAGAAAATACTCAAAAAAAATGAATAAAATGTTGATTTTGTTGAATATTTAAAGGATGTTCTTTGCAAGTTTGCTTTTCTCACGCTATTTAATTTATTTTTTGTTACTTTTGGTTCAGTTTATATTATATTACATATTATCATATAGATAATGTGTGTTCCAGTGCAGCTGACTGATGGGTAGCAGTGTCACAGCACTTTAAACCTCCACAGGTTTGAGTTCTGATGGTTTTGGGGAAATTCATGACGGAGACAAATAAAGGTCTGGTCTGAAACGGGTTGTTGAGGGAGTTTCCCGTCCGTCAAAATCAGATGAAGACTATATTCTAACACTAATTTACCGTAACTGAATACTAAGTCCTGTTTTAATAGAAGTTAAAAAACTTAACTATACTCTATACCTAAGTGGTGATCTGGTACAGACACTTCTGTATCAAACATGAGCCGAGCCAGTCAGTCTTCAGAGCCTTACATGTGTTTGTTCATGAAGCACACAAAGTAAACACATGGGACGGTTCTCCGGAGAAGAGCCGACGTCGTTCTGAACCCACAAGCTTTTATACCCTTTTTCCCATCCTTCTAGAAGGTTCGGGGTATTTTTCCACTGACAGAAACCCTCCCACGGTTTCTATCACCCCTGGAAGCTCCCCCCATTAAAACCATCTTTGTTCAGGCACATCCGTTTACCCTACTTGCTGCATACACACACACTAGGTCATTTTTGGTCTTCTTCTCACTTATTTTGTTTCCACTCACTTAGGTGCAGCTGTGCCGGATGTGCCACTAGTTGGTCTGGGCGTACTGCCAGTGGCCTTGGACACACTGCCCAGGAGTCACAAACCTTCTAGGATCAGATGCATAAGTTTGCAGCTGGTCACGGAACTTCATATCACAAACAGCAGAGAATCCTTCTATCACAAATCGTTCACTATTAGTTACATAAGCTTGCACCTGCAGGGTCACCAGCCAGTCACCGGCCGGCACATACAGGGCAGTGCAGTATCTCTCTACATTATTTACATTATTTATTTCTACAGGGTCTGTGTGAGTTTTATTTCAGAGAAGCTCTGAGATGTGAGTTGTAGTTGTGGTTTTTCTGTCTAATGTCATGTAGGCAGTAGTCAAGGACAGACAGACAGGAAGTGGAATTTACTGACATTTCATTCCAGTGGTTCTGTTCAGTCTGTGTCAAAAACCTTCTGATCAAAAACAAACTGTGTTAGCTACGACCTTTGCACGGATTTTTTTAATTTAATCATTTCCTTTTTTTTTTTCTTTTTTCTTTCTTTTTTCTGGGCTCAGCTGGCTGACAGGCAGCTGTCTGTACCGATAAGGCAGCAGCCCACACCAGCTGTACTCCCAGTCATCATTGCCCATTTTCTGACGCCTTTGCTTGTGTATCCTCTTTTATTTGGACATTTTACCAGGGAGTATCTCATACTACTTTTTTTTTTTTTATTGTCTTGTCCAGCGTCCTAACAGCAGAATGGTAGTTGAACTGGTTCCTTTTGGTGCTGAACACATTTGCTTTGCCAAGGGTAACTTCATAAAGTATATGAAGCGCCCTTTGATATTCTACTGTGTTTATTATGAGTTTTGTTGAACCACATTTCGATGCCGGACCTGACATGGGGGGTGGGAGTGGGGGTGGGGGGGGGTAGAAGAAGGGGAGAGAACAAGAGAGAAGAAGGTGGAGAAGACCCTCACAAGAAAGTATCAACAATACAAACAGCAACAACCATGGAGACAATTATAATGGAAACAATAACTACAACCAGAACTGAGTAAACTGGGCAGAAGAGAGAGAAAAAAACAAACAAAACTACAAAAAAACCAAAACACAACAATGAGATACATAAGACCTATGAAATGAAGAATAAAAGAAAGCATGAACAAAATATCGTATACCACATTCGCACAAATAATACCTATAACAAATAACACCAGAAACAAATCCACACACATCAGTTGTTCACATTCATCTGCTGTGACAGAGTGAACCAGGCAAACAGACTGAGGTGAAGAACACACACATGCAACCGCAACCGCCCCCCCTCCAAGGATCAGGGGCAGACCCAGAGGGCCCCAAGGCCCGGCCATCCAGCAGACACCACAGAGAGGGGGGATCCAGCCCGCCCCCCCCGAGAGGCAACAGTGTGCCCGCCCCGAAGATGGTCGAGGGAGGCCCCCACCAGAGGCCCCACAGCAGCCGAGCACAGGCCCCAGGGGGCCAGGGACGCCGGCCACCACCCCCCTGCCGGGGGCCGGCCACCCAGGGGCAGGCAAGGCGCCGGTCCCCGAACCCCACGAGCCCAGGAGCCACCCATCTCCCCGGGCAGGGGTCCCACCCAGCACACCGGGTGGCCAGGCCGGCCCAGACCGCCACCCGCTGCAGGCCAGTGCGCACCCCGATGCCACAGCCAAGCGCCCTGGGGGCCCGGAGGACCACCCCCCCATCCCACCAAGCCCAACCCCTAAACTCCACACACCCTCCAGTCCCCCACTCACCCACACAAGCATATGCACACACACACCCACTGACTCCCAGACATACACACCACCCATCCCACATGTTCGACCATTCACACACACACACACACACACACACACACACAAACACCTCCACCCATGCCCATACACCCACCTATCCACATGCATGCCCACATGTACACACATACCCACACCCATCAACAGCCCCTCCCACCCACCTGCACACACTAGACACGCGTATCCAGAGTGCCGCCCCCCCCAGCAGCGAGCAGCACCGCTGTGAGTCCCCCCAAGGCGCGGCACTCGAGCGCGCAGCCCAGCACCAACCGCAGCCACCAGGGCGGCAACACCAGCCGCCAGGAACCCCACCGCGGTCCACCACCCGCCAGCACCGCCACACCCCCGATGCCCGCATACACAGATCTTTCCCCGGTCCCAACACGACCTGCGGTGGGCAAGAGAGCAGCTAGCCCCCCCCCCCCCCCCCCCCCCCCCCCCCCCCAACCACAATCCCCATGCGCACACACCATTCATCAGTGGGCGGCAAACCCCAGCAATGCAGCCAGGTGAGCCCCAAGCCCAGTGTTCCAGCCCCCTCCCCTGGGGCCCCCCACCCCAGGACGGCATCCAGGAAACAGGGGTGTGGGAAGACCCCCCCCTCCCCCTCGCCTCCCCACCTATCAGTGTTTTGAAGTGTGAGGTGTGTATGCAAGCAATTAAATTGAGGAGCATAACTGCGCACCACTGAGGGCAACACCACACAGGCAGCCCCACCCACCGACAGGGCACCGCCCACCAGGCGCCACACAGCCCGCCCCCCAAAAGTGAATGTGTGGTGTTAGTGTTTCTGTGTGTGTGGGTGGGTGTAATTAAAATTGAAGAGTTAGCCACCCCAGGGTACCACAGAGGGAGGCCGTTTTAGTGACCTCCCCTGCCGTACCCCCTCGGAATGTGCACCCTCCCCAAGACTCTACGTGCTTTGTGTGGGGGGGGTGGGGAGGCGAGGGGTTGGGGGGATAGTATGACTGGGAGGAAGTTTCCTCCCAGAAGACGAGCCAGCCAGCATTCGGCCCCCCCCGTTCCCCAGTACCCATTCCCAGGCAAGGGCCGCCAAGGAGCGGGGCGGTCCAGAGACCCCGGGCACCCAACAACCGCAGCCAGAAAGCCCCCCCCCCCCCCCAGAGGCCACTCACGCACTCAATCATCCTATGCAGTCGAGGAAGCACGGACCCGGGACCAGCCGCCCCAATGCCCCCCAAACAGGCGCGGGGACCCACCACACTCCACACCTCCCCAGTCTTACATGCACTAGGGATGCAGCGATCACCGGCACAGTGCCACCCCGCAGCACGAGACCCAGCGACCAGCGCCCCCGCCCCAGGTCCCAATTGCTACCATGGCCGAACCCCACCACCGCAACCCGAGAGAACCCCCAGCGACGCCCCCCACCCCCCACAGGGGCCACAACCCCCCAGGCACACCTGCAGTCCCCCTCCCCCACCGCCACCACACCACAACCCTCCCTCATTCACCAAACATACATGTACATCCACACCCACACACCTGCTCCATCAGCCCCCCCACACACCTGTACACAGACACACACACAATCCCTCATTCATACTCTAATGCACACATGAGCACTCGTTCACACACACCAACACACACTGACACACCCACCCCTACACACAAACGCGTGCACACACACACACACACACACACACACACACACACACACATTCTCTCTCACACACACACACACACTCCCCCAGCCCAGGACTCCCAGGCACCAGCCAGACACCAGGGCACGCACCCGCCCACTCCCACAGCGGCAAGTCCAGGCCAGCCCAGACGCCCCGGCGCATGCCGGGTTCCCCCACCCCCCCCAGGAATGCAGCACCCGGACCCCAGGGCCCAGGAACCGCACCCCGCCCACCCCTACCAGCCCAGCCACCCGACCTGGGGGACGCCGGCTACCGACCCAGGCCCAACCCGGAGCCCTCCGCCCCACCACCACAGGGCAACCATGGCGTCGGGTCCACCCCCACCCCAACCGGGACAAACACCAAACCGCCCCCAGAGCAGGGTGGTCCAGACCCCCACTCCGAGGGACCACTAGTGACCCGTAGCCCCGCGGCACCTCCTGCTGGCCTCCTAACACTCAGAGTGATATGATAGAGCTAATCACAGGAGTCCAGAGAGAATGAGACTGGTCCAGACTGGATCAGACTGGTCCAGTTGATTGTTTGCAGAGGCAGATATTGTCTCATTACTGATGTGATCTAATAGAAGGTTCCTAAACTGGTTCATGCTCAGATTGGCTTTTGTTTTCCAATTCACAAGAATAGTTTTCTTTGCGATGCATAAAGCAGTGAGGACCATGTGTGAGGTGTTAGTATCCATGTTGGTGTGGCCCAGGTCACCTAGTAAACACAGTGTGGGGGGGGCTGGAATACTGCATCTGAGCCATGTTGACAGGTCCTCACAGACCTGAAGCCTAAACCTCTGGACAGGTGCACACTGACACAAGGCATGTATGTAGTTATCAACAGAGTTATCTGTGCACTGTGAGCAGATGTTTGACTGAGTCAGACCCATCTGGAACATCCTTTGTCCTGTAGAATGAATTCTGTGAAGAATTTTGAACTGAATTATTTGTAAATTTGGGTTTTTAGTCATTTTAAATGTATTTGAACATATTTGTGACCATGACTTTTGATCCAAATCACTGGATAAATCTGTCTCCCATTTTGAAGTCGGTAGGTAGATGAAGTCATCTGTTTTAGCATTAAGCCGATATATTTTGGATAGTAGCTTTGGGGTGTGAAGGTTAAAAAATTCTTCCACCTTGATTGGTAGTTGCAAGTTTAACTGGTTAGGGGTATATTTCTTACCTATAATAGATTTGATTTGGTGATATTCAAGAATGTGATGCTGCTAATCCCATGTTGTGAAGTGAGCGTGTCAAATGGTGCAAAGTTTCCGTCCACTATGATATTTTCTAAATGTGTTATTCCTTTGTCCTTCCACTGAGTAAAGTTTATAATTCTTTTATTTTGCAGGATGTCAGGGTTGTTCCAGATGGGTGTCTGCTTACATGGAATGGGTGAACATTTATTTATTTTAAGAAATTCCCACCAGGCTGTCAGAGTGGAGCTGATGTTCACACTTTTGTAACATTTATGATGCTTAATGGTTGAACTAATGAATGCTAAGTCACAGATTGCTAGATCATCACACATTGCCTGCTCTATATCTAGCCATGGCTCATCTAGATAACTAGGTTTGAGCCATTTGCAGATATACTGCAGCTTATTGGCTAGGAAATATTGGCCAAAGTGTGGAAGGTCTAAACCGCCCCTGTCTTTGGTCTGCTGTAATGTATTTAGACTTATACGTGATGGTTTGTTTTCCCAAAGGAATTTAGATATGTGTGAGTCCAGTGACTTGAACCAACTAGAAGATGGTTTGATGGGTATCATGGAAAATAAATAGTTAATTTTAGGTAAAATCATCATTTTGACGGTACCAACTCTCCCCATGAGTGAAATGGGTAATCGCCTCCACCGCAGAAGATCATCCTCTGTTGTTTTCAAGAGTATTCTACTGTCTTTATGATGAGTTTTGTTGAACCACATTTCGATGCCCTACCTGGCCTTGGGGGGGGGGGGGGGGGTCAAGGGGGGAGGGCAAGAAAGAAGAAGGTGCCGAGGATCCGCACGAGAAAGTATCAACAATACAAACAGTAATAACCGTGGTGATAATTATAATGGAAGCAATAACTACAACCAGAACTGAGTAAAACTGAGCAGAAGAGAGAGAAAAATAAACAAACAAACAAAACTACAATAAAATAAAATACATAAGACCTATTAAATGATGAATATAAGAAAAGAAAGCATGAACAATATTATAAACAATGTCCGCCCAAATAATACAAGTATCAAATAATACCAGTATCAAATAATACCAGTATCAAATAATACCAGTATCAAATAATACCAGTATCAAATAATACCAGTAACAAATAATACCAGTAACAAATAATACAAGTATCAAATAATACCAGTATCAAATAATACCAGTAACAAATAATACCAGTATCAAATAATACCAGTAACAAATAATACCAGTATCAAATAATACCAGTAACAAATAATACCAGTAACAAATAATACCAATAACAAATACCAATAACAAATAATACCAGTAACAAATAATACCAGTATCAAATAATACCAGTAACAAATAATACCAGTATCAAATAATACCAATAACAAATAATACCAGTATCAAATAATACCAGTAACAAATAATACCAGTATCAATAATACCAGTAACAAATAATACCAATAACAAATAATACCAGTATCAAATAATACCAGTATCAAATAATACCAGTATCAAATAATACCAGTAACAAATAATACCAGTATCAAATAATACCAATAACAAATAATACCAGTATCAAATAATACCAGTAACAATAATACCAGTATCAAATAATACCAATAACAAATAATACCAGTATCAAATAATACCAGTAACAAATAATACCAGTATCAAATAATACCAATAACAAATAATACCAGTATCAAATAATACCAGTAACAAATAATACCAGTAACAAATAATACCAGTATCAAATCATACCAGTAACAAATAATACCAATAACAAATAATACCAGTATCAAATAATACCAGTATCAAATAATACCAGTATCAAATAATACCAGTAACAAATAAGACCAGTAACAAATAATACCAGTAACAAATAATACCAATAACAAATACCAATAACAAATAATACCAGTATCAAATAATACCAGTAACAAATAATACAAGTATCAAATAATACCAGTATCAAATAATACCAGTATCAAATAATACCAGTAACAAATAATACCAGTAACAAATAATACCAGTAACAAATAATACCAGTATCAAATCATACCAGTATCAAATCATACCAGTAACAAATAATACCAATAACAAATAATACCAGTATCAAATAATACCAATAACAAATAATACCAGTATCAAATAATACCAGTAACAAATAATACCAGTAACAAATAATACCAGTAACAAATAATACCAATAACAAATACCAATAACAAATAATACCAGTATCAAATAATACCAATAACAAATAATACCAGTATCAAATAATACCAGTAACAAATAATACCAGTATCAAATAATACCAGTATCAAATAATACCAATAACAAATAATACCAGTATCAAATAATACCAATAACAAATAATACCAGTATCAAATAATACCAGTATCAAATAATACCAGTATCAAATAATACCAGTAACAAATAATACCAGTATCAATAATACCAATAACAATAATACCAGTATCAAATAATACCAATAACAAATAATACCAGTATCAAATAATACCAATAACAAATAATACCAGTATCAAATAATACCAATAACAAATAATACCAGTATCAAATAATACCAGTATCAAATAATACCAGTATCAAATAATACCAATAACAAATAATACCAGTAACAAATAATACCAGTAACAAATAATACCAGTATCAAATCATACCAGTAACAAATAATACCAATAACAAATAATACCAGTATCAAATAATACCAATAACAAATAATACCAGTATCAAATAATACCAGTAACAAATAAGACCAGTAACAAATAATACCAGTAACAAATAATACCAATAACAAATACCAATAACAAATAATACCAGTATCAAATAATACCAGTAACAAATAATACCAGTAACAAATAATACAAGTATCAAATAATACCAGTATCAAATAATACCAGTATCAAATAATACCAGTAACAAATAATACCAGTATCAAATAATACCAGTAACAAATAATACCAGTAACAAATAATACCAATAACAAATACCAATAACAAATAATACCAGTATCAAATAATACCAATAACAAATAATACCAGTATCAAATAATACCAGTATCAAATAATACCAGTAACAAATAATACCAATAACAAATAATACCAGTATCAAATAATACCAATAACAAATAATACCAGTATCAAATAATACCAGTATCAAATAATACCAGTATCAAATAATACCAGTATCAAATAATACCAGTAACAAATAATACCAGTATCAAATAATACCAATAACAAATAATACCAGTATCAAATAATACCAGTAACAAATAATACCAGTAACAAATAATACCAGTAACAAATAATACCAGTAACAAATAATACCAGTAACAAATAATACCAGTAACAAATAATACCAATAACAAATACCAATAACAAATAATACCAGTATCAAATAATACCAGTAACAAATAATACCAGTAACAAATAATACAAGTATCAAATAATACCAGTATCAAATAATACCAGTAACAAATAATACCAGTATCAAATAATACCAGTAACAAATAATACCAGTAACAAATAATACCAGTAACAATAATACCAGTAACAAATAATACCAATAACAAATACCAATAACAAATAATACCAGTATCAAATATACCAGTATCAAATAATACCAGTAACAATAATACCAGTAACAAATAATACCAGTATCAAATAATACCAGTATCAAATAATACCAGTAACAAATAATACCAGTATCAAATAATACCAGTAACAAATAATACCAATAACAAATAATACCAGTATCAAATAATACCAATAACAAATAATACCAGTATCAAATAATACCAGTATCAAATAATACCAATAACAAATAATACCAGTATCAAATAATACCAGTAACAAATAATACCAGTATCAAATAATACCAGTATCAAATAATACCAATAACAAATAATACCAGTATCAAATAATACCAGTAACAAATAATACCAGTATCAAATAATACCAATAACAAATAATACCAGTATCAAATAATACCAGTAACAAATAATACCAGTATCAATCATACCAGTAACAAATAATACCAATAACAAATAATACCAGTATCAAATAATACCAATAACAAATAATACCAGTAACAAATAATACCAGTAACAAATAATACCAATAACAAATATCAATAACAAATAATACCAGTAACAAATACCAATAACAAATAATACCAGTATCAAATAATACCAGTATCAAATAATACCAATAACAAATAATACCAGTATCAAATAATACCAGTAACAAATAATACCAGTAACAAATAATACCAGTAACAAATAATACCAGTATCAAATAATACCAGTAACAAATAATACCAATACAAATAATACCAGTATCAAATAATACCAGTAACAAATAATACCAGTATCAAATAATACCAGTATCAAATAATACCAATAACAAATAATACCAGTATCAAATAATACCAATAACAAATAATACCAGTATCAAATAATACCAGTAACAAATAATACCAGTATCAAATAATACCAGTATCAAATAATACCAATAACAAATAATACCAGTATCAAATAATACCAGTATCAAATAATACCAGTAACAAATAATACCAGTATCAATAATACCAGTAACAAATAATACCAGTAACAAATAATACCAGTATCAAATAATACCAGTATCAATAATACCAATAACAAATAATACCAGTATCAAATAATACCAGTAACAAATAATACCAGTAACAAATAATACCAGTATCAAATAATACCAGTAACAAATAATACCAATAACAAATAATACCAGTATCAAATAATACCAATAACAAATAATACCAGTATCAAATAATACCAGTAACAAATAAGACCAGTAACAAATAATACCAGTAACAAATAATACCAATAACAAATACCAATAACAAATAATACCAGTATCAAATAATACCAGTATCAAATAATACCAGTAACAAATAATACCAGTAACAATAATACAAGTATCAATAATACCAGTATCAAATAATACCAGTAACAAATATACCAGTATCAAATAATACCAGTAACAAATAATACCAGTAACAAATAATACCAGTATCAAATAATACCAATAACAAATAATACCAGTATCAAATAATACCAGTATCAAATAATACCAGTATCAAATAATACCAGTATCAAATAATACCAATAACAAATAATACCAGTATCAAATAATACCAGTAACAAATAATACCAGTAACAAATAATACCAATAACAAATACCAATAACAATAATACCAGTATCAAATAATACCAGTATCAAATAATACCAGTAACAAATAATACCAGTATCAAATAATACCAGTATCAAATAATACCAGTAACAAATAATACCAGTATCAATAATACCAGTAACAATAATACCAGTATCAATAATACCAGTAACAAATAATACCAGTATCAAATAATACCAGTAACAAATAATACCAATAACAAATAATACCAGTATCAAATAATACCAATAACAAATAATACCAGTATCAAATAATACCAGTATCAAATAATACCAGTATCAAATAATACCAGTATCAAATAATACCAATAACAAATAATACCAGTATCAAATAATACCAGTAACAAATAATACCAGTAACAAATAATACCAGTATCAAATCATACAGTAACAAATAATACCAATAACAAATAATACCAGTATCAAATAATACCAATAACAAATAATACCAGTATCAAATAATACCAGTATCAAATAATACCAGTAACAATAAGACCAGTAACAAATAATACCAGTAACAAATAATACCAATAACAAATACCAATAACAAATAATACCAGTAACAAATAATACCAGTAACAAATAATACCAGTAACAAATAATACCAGTAACAAATAATACCAGTAACAAATAATACCAGTAACAAATAATACCAGTAACAAATAATACCAGTAACAAATAATACCAGTAACAAATAATACCAATAACAAATACCAATAACAAATAATACCAGTATCAAATAATACCAGTAACAAATAATACCAGTATCAAATAATACCAGTAACAAATAATACCAGTATCAAATAATACCAGTAACAAATAATACCAGTATCAAATAATACCAATAACAAATAATACCAGTATCAAATAATACCAGTAACAAATAATACCAGTATCAAATAATACCAGTAACAATAATACCAATACAAATAATACCAGTATCAAATAATACCAGTATCAAATAATACCAGTATCAAATAATACCAGTATCAAATAATACCAGTAACAAATAATACCAGTATCAATATACCAATAACAAATAATACCAGTATCAAATAATACCAGTAACAAATAATACCAGTATCAAATAATACCAGTATCAAATAATACCAATAACAAATAATACCAGTATCAAATATACCAGTAACAAATATACCAGTATCAAATAATACCAATAACAAATAATACCAGCATCAAATAATACCAGTAACAAATAATACCCAGTAACAAATAATACCAGTATCAAATCATACCAGTAACAAATAATACCAATAACAAATAATACCAGTATCACATAATACCAATAACAAATAATACCAGTATCAAATACTACCAGTAACAAATAATACCGTAACAAATAATACCAGTAACAAATAATACCAATAACAAATACCAATAACAAATAATACCAGTATCAAATAATACCAGTAACAAATAATACCAGTATCAAATAATACCAGTAACAAATAATACCAATAACAAATAATACCAGTATCAAATAATACCAGTATCAAATAATACCAGTATCAAATAATCCAGTATCAAATAATACCAGTAACAAATAATACCAGTAACAAATAATACAAGTATCAAATAATACCAGTATCAAATAATACCAGTACAAATAATACCAGTATCAAATAATACAGTAACAAATAATACCAGTAACAATAATACCAGTAACAAATAATACCAGGAAACAATATCACATAACAAATAATACCAGTATCAAATAATAACCAGTATCAAATAATACCCGTAACAAATAATACAGTAACAAATAATACAAGTATCAAATAATACCAGTATCAAATATAACCAGTAACAAATAATTAATACCAGTATCAAATAATACCAGTAACAAATAATACCAGTATTCAAATAATACCCAGTAACAAAATAATACCAGTAACAAATAATACCAATAACAAATACCAATAACAAATAATACAGTATCAAATAATACCAGTATCAAATAATACCGTATCAAATAATACCAGTAACAAATAATGCCAGTATCAAATATACAGTAACAAATAATACCAGTATCAAATAATACCAAATAACAAATAATACCAGTACAAATAATACCAGTAACAAATAATACCAGTATCAAATAATACCAGTAACAATAATACCAATACACAAATAATACAGTATCAAATAATACCAATAACAAATAATACCAGTATCAAATAATACCAGTATCAAATAATACCAGTATCAATAATACCAGTATCAAATAATACCAATAACAATAATACCAGTATCAAATAATACCAGTAACAAATAATACCAGTAACAAATAATACCATATCAAATCATACCAGTAACAAATAATACCAATAACAAATATACCAGTATCAAATAATACCATACAAATAATACCAGTATCAATAATACCAGTAACAAATAAGACCAGTAACAAATAATACCAGTAACAAATAATACCAATAACAAATACCAATAACAAATAATACCAGTATCAAATAATACCAGTAACAAATAATACCATAACAAATATACAAGTATCAAATAATACCAGTATCAAATAATACCAGTAACAATATACCAGTATCAAATAATACCAGTAACAAATAATACCAGTATCAAATAATACCAGTAACATAATACCATAACAAATACCAATAACAAATACCAATAACAATAATACCAGTATCAATAATACCAGTATCAAATAATACCAGTAACAAATATACCAGTAACAATAATACCAGTAACAATAATACCAGTATCAAATAATACCATAACAAAATATACCAGTATCAAATATACCAGTAACAATAATACCAGTATCAAATAATACCAGTAACAAATAAACCATAACAAATAATACCAGTATCAAATAATACCAATAACAATAATACCATATCAATAATACCAGTATCAAAATACCAGTACAAATAACCAGTATCAAATAATACCAATAACAAATAATACCAGTATCAAATAATACCAGTAACAATAATACCAGTATCATAATACCAGTATCAAATACCAATAACAATAATACCAGTATCAAATAATACCAGTAACAAATAATACCAGTATCAAATAATACCAATAACAAATAATACCAGTATCAAATATACCATAACAAATAAACCAGTAACAAATATACCAGTATCAAATCATACCGTAACAATAATACCAATCAATAATACCAGTATCAATAATACCAATAACAAATAATACCAGTATCAAATAATACCAGTAACAAAATACCAGTAACAAAATACCAGTAACAAATAATACCAATAACAATACCAATAACAAATAATACCAGTATCAAATAATACCAGTATCAATACCAGTACAATAATACCATATCAATAATACAGTAACAAATAATACCAATAACAATAATACCAGTATCAAATAATACCAGTATCAAATAATACCGTATCAAATAATACCAGTAACAAATAATACCAGTACACAAATAATACCAATAACAAATACCAGTATCAAATAATACCAGTATCAAATAATACCAGTATCAATAATACCAATAACAAATAACCAGTATCAAATAATACCAGTAACAAATACCAGTAACAAATAATACCAGTAACAAATAATACCAATAACAAATACCAATAACAAATAATACCAGTATCAAATAATACCAGTATCAAATAATACCAGTAACAAATAATACCAGTAACAAATAATACCAGTAACAAATAATACCAATAACAAATACCAATAACAAATAATACCAGTATCAATATACCAGTATCAAATAATACCAATAACAAATAATACCAGTATCAAATAATACCAGTATCAAATAATCCCAGTAACAAATAATACCAATAACAAATAACCAGTATCAATAATACCAATAACAAATAATACCAGTATCAATAAACCAGTAACAAATAATACCAGTATCAAATAATACCAGTATCAAATAATACCAGTATCAAATAATACCAGTATCAATAATACCAATAACAAATAATACCAGTATCAAATAATACCAATACAAATAATACCAGTATCAAATAATACCAGTAACAAATATACCAGTATCAAATAACCAGTATCAAATAATACCAATAACAAATAATACCATATCAATAATACCAATAACAAATAATACCAGTATCAAATAACCAGTAACAAATAATACCATATCAATAATCCAGTATCAAATAATACCAGTAACAAATATACCAGTAACAAATAATACCAGTATCAATAATACCAGTATCAAATAATACCAGTAACAAATAATACCAGTATCAAATACCAGTACAAATAATACCAGTATCAATAATACCAGTGCAATAATACCAGTAACAAATACCAGTAACCAAATAATCACCAGTATCAAATAATACCAGTATCAAATAATACCAGTATCAAATAATACCATATCAAATATACCATAACAAATCCAGCCAACATCAGCTGTTCACATGATCTGCTGTAACGGAGTGACTGCATCAGGAAAGAAAGAAACAAGGAAAGACTGAAGAACACAGACATGGAACTGCAACTGCACCCCCCCCCGAAGGACCAGGGACCAACAAGAGAGCCCCTAGGACCAGCAACCCCCCCCCCCCCCCAAGGACCAGGGACCAACAAAGAGAGCCCTAGGACCAGCACCCCCCCCCCCCCCCAAGGACCAGGGACCAACAAAGAGAGCCCCTAGGACCAACACTGCACCCCTTCAAAGACTACTACATATAGTACTTTAAAATCTGACATCTACTACATTGTACCGTAAAATACTCACATCTACTACATATTACTTTAAAATACTGACATCTACTACATATGGTACTGTAAAATACTCACATCTACTACATATAGTACTTTAAATACAGACATCTACTACATATGGTACCGTAAAATACTCACATCTACTACATATAGTACTTTAAAATACTCACATCTACTACATACGGTACTTTAAAATACTCACATCTACTACATACGATACTGTAAAATACTCACATCTACTACATATAGTACTTTAAAATACTCACATCTACTACATACAGTACTTAAAATACTCACATCTACTACTATGGTACTTTAAAATACTCACATCTACTACATACGTACTGTAAAATCTCACATCTACTACATGGTACTTAAAATACTCACATACTACATACGGTACTTTAAAATGACTCACATCTACTACATACGGTACTGTAAAATACTCACATCTACTACATATGGTACCGTAAAATACTCACATCTACTACATATAGTACTTTAAAATACTCACATTTACTACATATGATACTGTAAAATACTCACATCTACTACATACGGTACTGTAAAATACTCACATCTACTACATATACTGTAAAATACTCACATCTACTACATATGATACTGTAAATACTCACATCTACAACGGTACTGTAAAATCTCACATTTACTACATACGGTACTTTAAAATACTCACATCTACTACATACGGTACTTTAAATACTCACATCTACTACATACGGTGCTTTAAAATACTCACATCTACTACATACGGTACTTTAAATACTCACATCTAACATACGTACTTTAAATATTCACATCTACTACATACGGTACTTTAAAATATTCACATCTACTACATACGGTACTTTAAAATACTCACATCTACTATACGGTACTTTAAATACTCACATCTACTACATACGGTACTTTAAAATACTCACATCTACATACGGTACTGTAAAACTCACATCTACTATATATGGTACTGTAAAATATTCATGTTCTTTCACCGTATTGTTATTTTTTTCCATGTTCTTTACTAATAACAGATCAGATGTTCATGTTTTCTTAGAATTTTCCTTTGTGCTTGTTAATGTTTTTTTCCAAAACTGAGCATATGTTCCGATAAGTTAACTCTTTCTTCGCCAATGACAAGGTTTTCCGTCAATCCGTCCTTTCACTGTTATACTGTAGTTGAAGCTGTTGCGGATCATGTGAATTACTTCCCTTAGTCCAAAAAACAATTAACAGCTTTTTCAGAAAAATTAAGGACCGGTGTAAAGTTTCGAATCACTGTATCCCATAGCAACTCATACAGCGCCAGTCACTGTGAATGAGGAAATGCCGACTCTGCAGGAACTGCACGCAGTTTCAAAGGCCTTAAAGATGATTATGGAGACACAGTCCGACAATTCAATATATGATGGAGCTACAGAAGAACCTTTAGAGACAGGAACGGAGAAACAGAAGGTGAGGGAGGGGGGCACAGAGCGACACAGAGACATGACAGACAGAGGAAGAGAAAAGAGACATTTGTAGAGGACATTCAAGGAGAAGACAGACACACAGACATGGGACAGACAAAGGACAGCTATGTTCATCTGTTAGAGTGAGTTCAGATTCAGACTGAGGACACAGAACAGATTCAGCTGTAGAATGTCAGCAGGACACAGGGAAACACTGTGGGATTTGCTTTAGTAGGATAATAAATCATATATTTCATACATAGATAAACTATATGTCCATACAATTATTTCAGATCAAACACAGCAGCTGGTCCAACAGGATGTGGTAGAGCCAAGGAAACCAGAAATCTACAGTATTAATGCATTTGTTTCTTCTTTTTTTTTTTTTTCTTGAAAATGAGGAATATTGAAGTGTTTATATTAAAAAAAACTAATATGTGTTAGACTTATAACTGCTATGGAAATGTGTAAAGTTTATAAAGAACCTGGTGCTTTAAAAGATGTTTTGTCTAAAGTTTGGTGTGGATTCCCCTAACATTTTGTAGAATGATGGGATATCTTAGAGCTGTTTGTTATTATTATGTTGTTGTTATTATTTTATTTG
>NC_043958.1:30566344-30671344 GCF_902148855.1 Sphaeramia orbicularis
CAAATGGGTCATATCTGATGACCATGAAAAGACGACAAACTGCATTTTACACCAATTACTGACATGTATGATAGGATTAGTGGATCAATAAGGGTTTAACATTTTAGATCAGTAGATGGTTTTGGTCGATGGTGTGTGTTTGGGTTTTTATGGGTTAATAAAGTATTTATCCAGTCTAATATAATGTCTAATTAGGATGATTTAAAATGGTCATAATTAGGCTGATCATTATGGTCTTATTCAGCGTAGATTATGGGGAGTCCTTTGAGGAAACCCAAGAGGATGTCCCAGCCAGCACTTCCTAAACCACCTCCTCACCTGCACCTGAATTCTCACCAAAGGAAGGTCCTCCAGTTGTGGCTGATGATCCTGCACTGTGGCCAAACCTGACTGATGACAGCACTAGGTGTCCACTTGGAAAAAAACAGACCAGTTCAAATCACAGACTTTGAATTTCCTCCAAATTCACAAAAGCCCCCAAGGAGATTCACAGAAGACAAAGACATGATGACAACCATGAAAAATGGAGAAAAATCAAGAGGTCCTACCTGAGTCTGCCTCCTGGAGAGCAGGAGTCTGACGAATTCAGCATTATTTCAATTCCAGCATTATTTCAATTTCAGCATTATTTCAATTCCAGCATTTTCAATTTTCACATTATTTGAATTCCAGCATTATTTTAATTCCAGCACTTTCAATTTCAGCATTTTCAATTTCAGTATTATTTGAATTCCAGCATTATTTCAATTCCAGCATTATTTCAATTTCAGCATTATTTCAATTTCAGCATTATTTAAATTCCAGCATTTTCAATTTCAGCATTATTTGAATTCCAGCATTATTTAAATTTCAGCATTACTTGAATTCCAGCATTATTTCAATTTCAGCATTATTTCAATTTCAGCATTATTTGAATTCCAGCTTTGTTTCAATTCCAGCACTTTCGATTTCAGCATTATTTCAATTTTCAGCATTATTTGAATTCCAGCATTGTTTCAATTTCAGCATTATTCGAATTCCAGCATTATTTCAATTTCAGCATTATTTGAATTCCAGCTTTGTTTCAATTCCAGCACTTTCGATTTCAGCATTATTTGAATTCCAGCATTATTTCAATGTCAGCATTATTTCATTTCCAGCATTATTTCAATTTCACCATTATTTGAATTTCAGCACCTTCAATTTCAGCATTATTTCAATTCCAGCATTATTTGATTTCAAGCATGCTTTCAATTCCAGTATTATTTCAATTTCAGCATTATTTCAATTCCAGCATTATTTCAATTCCAGCACTTTCGATTTCAGCATTATTTCAATTTCAGCATTATTTGAATTCCAGCATTATTTCAATTTCAGCATTATTTCAATTTCAGCACCTTCAATTTCAGCATTATTTGAATTCCAGCATTATTTGATTTCCAGCATGCTTTCAATTCCAGCATTATTTCAATTCCAGCACTTTCAATTTCAGCATTATTTCAATTTCAGCATTATTTGAATTCCAGCATTATTTCAATTTCAGCATTATTTGAATTCCAGCATTATTTGAATTCCAGCATAATTTCAATTTCAGCATTATTTCAATTCCAGCACTTTGAGTTTTAGCATTTTCAATTTCAGCATTATTTGAATTCTAGCATTATTTCAGTTCCAGCATTATTTCAATTCCAGCATTATTTCAATTTCAGCATTATTTCAATTCCAGCATTATTTGAATTCCATCATTCTTTCAGTTTCTGCGTCTCTGCTTTAATCAGACTTACAGAACACTCAGTGATGCACATGATAACACATCACATCAGGACAAAGTCCTATTTCCTGATCTAAAGGTGACAATAACAGAAGCTGCACTGAAAACAGACTGATAGGGGATTTGTCTTTTATGATGAACCAGGACACTGATCCTTCTGAATCTTCCATTCATACATTTATTCATTCAGATCTGGCAGACTACCAAGCCACATGTACAGATGAAGAGTCTCAACTCAAGCTTTCTTTGTCGTCTCCTTTTCTAGTTCCACCGTTCTGGATCCACCAAGTCCTTGCGCTCCAACTAGTCCACACATGTGGAACTCATTATTCCATACATTCCTTGTGTAATGTTTTCTTCTCATAGGACCTCCAGAGACCTGCGTGAAATGCCCCCCCCACCCAACGAAAATCTCTGGATAAATATTCTCATTTGTTTGTGCTTCGTTAGTGCTGGTTAGTGCAGTTAAAACTGTCGTTTGTGCTATTGTAGTTATTGAGTTATTAACAATTCTTTGAAAGGTCCTTCTGAGGTCATCCAGCCCCCCCCCTTACTCCAAATTTAACCGAAATGGTGGCGTTTGTTTGTGCTTCATTAGTGCTGGTTTGTGCAATTAAAATTGTCGTTTGTGCTGTTATGGTTTTATAAATATTACAAGATTTTTCAGCTGATGACGTCACACAGCCCCCCCCCCCCCACTTCCTCTAAATTGAGTGGAGATGGTTGTGTTTGTTTGTGCTTCGTTAGTGCCGTTAAAACTGTTGTTTGTGCTGTTATGGTTTTATAATATTACATTTTTTCAGCCGATGATGTTAGCCCCCCCCACTACAAATTCAGCTGAAATGGTCTTTAATGTATTTTTCCAGGAGCTCCATTTGCAGTGGGTTCCACATTGTTGTTCCTCTGTTCTTCACAGCTGTCTCGGTGGTCTGACCTGATCAGAACCTGTTGATGCCTCTTCCTTGTTTACCTGCTAAAGTTGTCCTGTCAACTATGGCTGAAATTTCAATAAAAAAGCAACGCAAAGGAAGTGTTTTGTTCAGTAGTTTTGTTCCCAATTTATGTCAGTGGAGCATCATGAGACTTCACAGTTGTCCCACTAGTGGGGGGGGACAGGTTTGAACCTGAAGTCCACCTGTGGAAAAAAAGTTAGAGCTGCAGGAATTTCACATCTAATATTGCACTGTTTTACAAGTGTGAGCTTCTCAGCAGAGGATTTCCAACCTTCTGCAAAATCTGATTTCTGACCAAAGTAAATGAAATGTTTTCAAACTAAGTTAACAGAATATTGACTCCAAAATTGTTCATAAAATATTGCTCATGTATTAAAGTAACCCTTTGGACAAATGGAGAGAATTTGTTCCAGAAAAGGCTGAGTACGACAAATTTTCTAAAACTAAAAAAAAAAGCATATCCCATTTGAAGCCTGGCACCTGGACTCATGTCATAAATGAGCAGATTTGGAAAGCAGTCCAAAGTCCTTGTACATTTATTTCTAACAGAGCCCAGGTCTGTCCATCAGTCACAATTCCACTGAAGTCAGGAGCTGCTGTACAGAGCACCATGGTCATGTGGACAGAACATGTGAGATAGAAGCAGCAGTTAACAGCCCGTGGTGTTCAGATGGTGCATCAACAACGCTGGGGACTCCTGCACACTGGCTGTTCAAAGCCTTTATGTCTGGAAATGTGCTTGTGCAGATGAACACAGAACTATGTGAAGGCAGATGGAAGCCCATGGACGGCAGGCATCACAGGTGAAGAAGCTGATGGACTTTGGAGATCCCAACCAAGACATCCACCTCATTTGGCCACACCACACAAAGCAAAACAAGAGAGAAAGGATTAGGAATTAGGAGACACAGATCTGATGTTGTCACTGCTGTAGTTCAAATCCAGGTCAGCTCATAGTGGGAGCATTAAAGACACTGGACTGCAGTTCTTCTGTCACTACTGGAGTCAAACACAAATGCATGGATACAAGAGCTTCTGACAGAAAACTGACTCCACAGTCTGTTCTGAGGAGGGTTTAGAGCTGCACACACAATTCCCTTTGAGTGGATTTCCCTCCACTGTGGTGCTCTGAGGAAACACATTTACTTTGGGGGGGCAGTTGTTGCTTTCCAGGGAGGCTTGACCCAGGATGCTCTTGGACCTTCTGTATCTGTGAGATGGATGAAGACCTAGGAAGTGGAGTGAAAACAGCATCAGAAAAAAGCATCAAAAACCCCCACATATGCCCACATGCTGTGTTCTCCACTGAACAGTCATCACTTCACTGCTTCAGTTCATTCATTTCCAGTATTATTTTATCATTTCTTACTTTTTGGTCCAATTCATGCTTGTAAATATCCTCACAAACCTTCCTTCAGTTCATAGTTCATGTTCAGAGTTTGTGTCCTCCTGTTTCAAACACAGATATTTGTATGTTTATTTTGCTCATAAAGTCAGTGCTCCAAACCTGAGTCATTTTTATTCATGCAGTCATCCACTTCAAATGCAGATCTGTGTCCCTGCTCCTCCAGATCTACTGTCCTGCAGATTTTACATGGATCCCTCTAACAACACCTGATTCAAATGATGAGCTGACCATCACACACTGCAGAAGCCTGAGAAGGACTGTCAGCTGAGAAGGAAGACGGAGACATCTGAAACATGGAGGAGAGTGGATCTGGAGGACCAGGAGAGTGGATCTGGAGGACCAGGACAGTGGATCTGGAGGACCAGGAGAGTGGATCTGAGGACCAGGACAGTGGATCTGGAGGACCAGGACAGTGGATCTGGAGGACCAGGAGAGTGGATCTGAAGGACCAGGAGTGGATCTGGAGGACCAGGACAGTGGATCTGGAGGACCAGGAGAGTGGATCTGGAGGACCAGGACAGTGGATCTAGGACCAGGACAGTGGATCTGGACCAGGATAGTGGATCTGGAGGACCAGAGTGCTGAGGACCAGGAGAGTGGATCTGGAGGACCAGGACTGGCTGGAGGACCAGGAGAGTGGATCTGGAGGACCAGGACAGTGGATCTGGAGGACCAGGATAGTGGATCTGGAGACCAGGAGAGTGGATCTGGAGGACCAGGACAGTGGATCTGGAGGACCAGGGTAGTGGATCTGGAGGACCAGGATAGTGGCTCTGGTGGACCAGGGTTGAGGACCAGCCATCTATAGATACACATACATATATTTATACACATACAGATTTATTCTATCAATCTACAGTTTGACTGTTTGTAGGCAGTACTGGCCAGTAGTGCACTGCTAGTAATATTACTGTAATTAAATTACTTTTTTCCAGTACTACAGGAGGTTTGGTGCTGACTCCTTGAACAAACACACTTTCTGCTCAGAGGTTTGAGAAGCTTCTGCTAATGAGATCCAATCCCTGTTTGACTTGTAAACATGAAGGCCCTGCTAAATGTTTGACTGCAGATAAACCAAATGTTCAACACTCTTCTTCCATCACATTCTACAGTTTATTCAATGAGCTGATCTGGGCTGTTTTTATGAGGGACAACGCAGAAAGTATGACTTTAAAGTCAGAGTAGAGTTCCTTCATTTGGATTTGTGGTTTCCATGTGTATTATTGACAGTCCATTCCATACTGTGTCCCATCAGCTGATGAAACACTGCAGTGTTTACAACTCTAGGTTTTCTTCTGCACAGTTAAGCTCATGGAATGTTCAAATAAAATAAAATAAAGTGTGTTTAGTTCCCCAAGGAATAACCTGTTCAACATCAGTTTTAGGGACGGAAAATAATTATTAACTTAAAAGTAATGAAACTAATTCATTTAGCTACAAAGTCATAAGTAACTAAATACATTTTAGAATAAATGAAATGTCAGTTATTCCACTTTGTTGGTAACTTCACTGTTTGAAGGTGCATCCTAAAATACTCATCTGTGGTTTGATGTTCTGTCCACTCTAGCTACCTGAAAAAACAATGCCTAATAAACCAATTAATACTAAATAATCACTCCAATAATTACTGTTCAGCACAATAACCTAAAACAGCTGTTAGCAAAAATATCGTATGTAGCCGAGCAGTTTGTCACAGCACAGACACACAAATGTAGAAGGAAAACTGAACCTGGAACAACAACACTGGTAGAGCTAACTGATCTGAGGAGGATCATACCCCTGCAGTTGTTTTCTACAGTCATAAAACAAAACACCTACAAATCTTTAGCTGCAGTTCTGGTTCAGGGTGAACTCCCAACAGCTGGACTGGTTTGACTGGAGGAGGAGTGAAAAACACCCAAACAGACAGAAGCAGGAGGAAAACAGACCAGTGTGGAGCACAACACAACCTGTAGAACCTGTTTGGGCTTCATGTGTCTTTAATGCATTTGAATGAACGGAAACATGGACCAAAGCATTTTTGGAGTTAACTTGGAGGGGGAGGGGCTTAATGCTAACAGCACAAACAAAACTTTAAACGGCACTAACCAGCACTAACGAAGCACAAACAAACACAACTATTTCCACTCAATTTAGAGGAAGTGGGGGGGCTGTGTGATGTCATCGGCTGAAAATAAATCTTGTAATATCTATAAAACCATAACAGCACAAACGACAGTTTTCACGGCACTAACCAGAACTAACGAAGCACAAACAAACACCACTATTTCAGTTCATTTTGGAGTAAGTGGGGGCTGGCTGAGCTCAAATGACCTATTAAAGAATTATTAATAACTCAATACCATAATAGCACAAACGAATGAGAATATTTATCCAGAGGTTTTGGTTGGGTGGGGAGCCAACTTCATGCAGGTATAAAACTGCTTTGATAGTGGAACTTACAAGACAATCCTTCTGTATATTCGGTGGTAGAATGGTTAAGTCATTTTGTGTAAATAAACCAGTTAATAATCCTGATTGTCAACTACTATATAGTCATGATTTAAGTGTTTCCTTTTTTCATTCGGTGCTTTGCTTAAATTCTTGGCTGTTTCTACTCACAAAGTGGCCACAACCTCTAAAGATGAGGGTATGTGTGTTATTTATGAATTATTTTATTTTATTGGGTGTGTTTTTATTCTCTACTGTGTGCTTCTATTATTCTTCTGTTTCTTACTATACTTAACACTGCTGCAAAAAAGCAATTTCCCAATTTGGGATTAACCCATAAAGACCCACTGATACTTTGTATCAGTTCCCAAATGGATTTTTTCTCTCTATATAACCTTTATTAAGTGATTTATCACCATTTATTGTAACATTATCCTCTTTATTTGAAGTTTTTTCAGTGTAAATCATGTATTTTCCTATATTTAATTCACTGATCATGCAGATGTTCATTAAAGCTCAGAGTAAATTCAAAAGTTATTTTATCAAATCAGAAAAAACTGGGGGAAAATTTACATTTTCAGCAAAAATATCATTAATTAAACATTAAACCCACTGTGTTCATTCACTGTCATTGATTCAACTCCATGGGTTTTACTGGTGAATCAATACTGTAGAAGATGACAGTGTTTCCACGGTAACTACGGAGCCTCTGAACATTCAAATGGGTCATATCTGATGACCATGAAAAGACGACAAACTGCATTTACACCAATTATTGACATGTATTGATAGGATTAGTGGATCAATAAGGGTTTAACATTTTAGATCAGTAGATGGTTTTGGTCGATGGTGTGTGTTTGGGTTTTTATGGGTTAATAAAGTATTTATCCAGTCTATATAATTTCTAATTAGGATGATTTAAAATGGTCATAATTAGGCTGATCATTATGGTCTTATTCAGCGTAGATTATGGGGAGTCCTTTGAGGAAACCCAAGAGGATGTCCCAGCCAGCACTTCCTAAACCACCTCCTCACCTGCACCTGAATTCTCACCAAAGGAAGGTCCTCCAGTTGTGGCTGATGATCCTGCACTGTGGCCAAACCTGACTGATGACAGCACTAGGTGTCCACTTGGAAAAAAACAGACCAGTTCAAATCACAGACTTTGAGTTTCCTCCAAATTCACAAAGCCCCCAAGGAGATTCACAGAAGACAAAGACATGATGACAACCATGAAAAATGGAGAAAAATCAAGAGGTCCTACCTGAGTCTGCCTCCTGGAGAGCAGGAGTCTGACGAATTCAGCATTGTTTCAATTCCAGCATTATTTCAATGTCGACATTATTGGAATTTCTGAGTCTATGCTTTAATCAGACTTAAAGAACACTCAGTGATGCACATGATGACATGTTAAGCACATAGCACAATAATCACAACAAACTACAAATAATTAGTTCATGGATTACTGCCCCAGATACTTTATATTTTAACACACCAGGTAACTATCTACCCTGGGCTTAACTCTACGTGCCTGCAAAGTGCATGACTGCCAGTGTTCTCTATCCTGCTCAGATACCTTGTTAAAACTGAGGTCCGGCCAGAGGCCTGGTCTGCCAAGTGATGGGGGTTAACTAATATGGTAAAGAAACTGACCACTTAAAGCTGCCGATGGAAAAACACAAAAGGAGAATGAAGAAAAATCCACCAATAGGCAAGGCTGAAGTTTAAAAAAGGTAAACCCAGAGTCTGGTTTATTGAAAACAGCAATGATTCACAAAATCCAAACACTGTGAGTTGTCAGAGAAGGCAGTTTACCACTAGTATCCCATCAAAGACACTATTCGTCTGACCCATAAAAATCTTCTTCATTACATTTTATAGTCTTTAATGACTCTTTGAAGTCTCCCATGTTTAGTTACTCCCATATTCAGTTACATAAGTTCAACAAACACTATGATTGGTTAACAACTGCTGGGTAAAACACGTCAGTACATACGCCAATCACTCTAAGCACACCCCATTTGAAAGTTCCCTTTCAGTTTAACAAGTGCATTGGACATCTGCAAAACCTGCAAAATAGCACTTATGCATTTGACAGTTTGATCAAGGGTCAGGCCTTGGTTTGACATTTGCACAGGGAGTTCAGCTTAGATAGCATTGCTAAACCACAAAGAGCTTCAAGGGTCAGGCCTTGGTCTAACATTAGCGCAGGGAGGCTAGCATTTCTTGACCACAGTAAGTTTCCAAGTTCATAATTCAGATTACACTCAGCTCACCTTAACCACAAAAATGATTTATAAAGTAAAAATAATATTGTTCCAAATAGCATTCAAGATTTCTTTCAATTTAGACAGAGTAATTATAATTTCAGAGGTTTTTATATTTGTGAAAGGACTAAATTGAAGACAGATGTAAAGTGTAGATGGATTTGGGTTGTGGGTGTGAAATTATGGGATGGACTTTTAGGTGATTAGGTGGATTTTTAGGTGATTAGCTAGCATCACAGTTATATGGATTTTCTCCAGTGTGGATGAGTTGGTGATATTTAAGCCCTATCATTTGGGTGAAACTCTTTCCGCATTGGGCACAGTTATATGGTTTTTCTCCAGTGTGAATGTGTTGGTGACATTTAAGCACATTCATTTGGGTGAAACTCTTCCCGCATTGGTCACACTCATATGTTTTTGTCCAGTGTGGATGCGTTGGTGTTGTTTTAGGTTACTTACTGTGGTGAAAGCATTTCCACACTGGTCACACTCATATGGTCTTTCTCCAGTGTGGATGTGTTGGTGTATTTTTCGGGAACTTACTGTGGTGAAAGCATTTCCACACTGGTCACAGTTATATGGTCTTTCGCCAGTGTGAATGCGTTGGTGATCTTTAAGCACATTCATTTGGGTGAAACTCTTTCTGCACTGGTCACATTCATATGGTTTTTCTCCAGTGTGGCTGCGTTGGTGATATTTAAGACCATTCATACGGGCGAAACTCTTTCCGCATTGGGCACAGGCATATGGTTTTCCTCCAGTGTGGACGCGTTGGTGTATTTTAGGTAATTTGTGTGATAAAGCATTTCCACACTGGTCACATTCATATGGTTTTTCTCCAGTGTGGGTGCGTTGGTGACGTTTAAGCACATTCATTTGGGTGAAATGCTTCCCACACTGGTTACACTCATATGGTTTTTCTCCAGTGTGGGTGCATTGGTGGATTATGAGGTAACTTGCTGTGGTGAAAGCATTTCCACACTGGTCACATCCATATGGTTTTTCCCAGTGTGGGTGCGTTGGTGGATTATGAGGTAACTTGCTGTGGTGAAAGCATTTCCACACTGGTCACATCCATATGGTTTTTCTCCAGTGTGGATGCGTTGGTGTCTTTTTAGGCATCTTGCTGTGGTGAAAGTCTTTCCACACTGGTCACAGGTGGGTCTTCCATCCATGTTTGCTGGAATCAGGTGATCTTTGTCCAGGTGCAACTTTTAGGTTTCACCTTTGGCTTCTCTCTACATCAAAACACAAAGAAATGAAGACGTGGTCACTGAAATGCAATGGAATGGAACACAACAAACACATCCCTTTCAAACCAGATTAAACAGACAGACAAAATTAACGAGTTAGATAATTAAAGCTTTTCCGTATGATGTGGCATTTTTACACTTTTCTTTTGTCATCTTAAAATGCTCCTAATAAGCGTGTGTCAAACTAAATGTAAAAGAAATCCACCAGGTATTGAAACTCAAAAATGTTTAATTCTCATATATTTCTGATAAAAGTCTGACCAATCATTTTATTCGGTCCGAATGAAATAATTGGCCGAACTTGACTGAGTCTCCTGTCAATCATTCATTATGGCCGTCCAGCATCCGCTCCATTATCGTTGTCTCCGCGTCCGATATGTGTCCCTCTGAATCTGACGCTTCACTCACACTGCTTCTCCTGTCACTGACCCTTAAATACACACCAGACCCTTAAATACAGACCACACCCTTAAATACAGACCACACCCTTAAATTCAGGGTCTACTGATGAAACAGGAGCTGCGGCAGGTGGATGATGTATCTGATTACTGAGGGAGGGTACGCGGACACACCGAAGCGGACCAGACCGCCGCCTCTGCCTCCTCCACACGCATCAGGTGAGAGGAGAGAGAGGAGGGGAGCGTTAGAGCTCAGGCAGAGGGAAGTGGGCGGGGCTTTGGAGGGAGGCGGGTTGTTCATGTTCAAACTTTTACTAAGTGCAGTGACAAATGCCACATCGGTAGGTAGAGCTTTAATAGGACATTTTCAAACATCTAAAACTCAATCCTCTTATTCTACATGTGAACATAGGCTGCACGATTTTGCAAAAAAAAAAAAAAATCCCGATTTTTTTTCCTCTAAAAACTCGATTTTCGTTTCGATTTTTGGGTATGACTAGAAAAGACAACAGAAGTCAGCATGTCGTTTTCGTGAGCAGCCCACAATGCAAGGTACTGCTCTGACCTCAAATCTGTGATGGGATCATGATGAACCCACAGTTTGTTTTGTTTTTTCTCTTCATTAAATCTTTAAAATGAAGTCGAGTATACAAACAATGTATACAACAAGAAAAACATAAGTTTGTCAGGGGGAATACACGATAATAAAATGTCCAAATCAGAGCAAATACTGATGTTTTTTAGAGCCTTTTTATTTCCAGATTTATCGAAAAGCTTTAAATAAGTTCAACATCTTACAAAAAAAAAATATTTGGTTTTGTGTTACTGAACTTACATTTGGGAATGAAAAATTTAGCAAGTAAGAGGACTAAATGAATTATTAAAAAAAAAAAAAAAAAAAAAAAATTCTCTCTTTTTGGGGTATCTGGGCCCACAGCAGTGATACCAGTGTCAGTCAGTGACAGGCATCAGTCGTGTGTGTGGACCACGTTAATATGAGTGATCCCCATGTGGTTCTATTTAAACTGGGGGATCCGTGCGTGGAACAGACCGACCCAGGACACACTGGAGGCTATCTGTGGAGCTGGTGGATGTGTGGGCACAGGGCTGTGTGGGCTCCTCTGCTGAGGCTGATGACCCCGAGACCCGGACCCGGATCGGAAGAAGACAGTACGGTACGGATCCGGGACAACAGAAGAGTGATCCCCATGCAGTTCTATTTCAGTTGCAGGATCCGTGCGTGAAGCCACGGCTTATATTGCTATAATTACTGTGGGCTCATTAACAGATTTAACGTCCGTGGTCATTACATGGACTTCTGTGACAGACCGCTGTCACAGGAAGAGCCTACAGTAGCCCATGGGCGCACGGAAGCGCGAGGCCCGAGGCACGAGAAAGATGAAATCGATTTTACGATTTCCCCTTTTTAAAAATCATCCTAATTAAAAAATCCGATTTCGATTTAAAATCGATGAATCGTGCAGCCCTATGTGAACACTGATGCAGGTTCAACAATGTACAAATGAGTTACAACAGTTACTTGTTTTATGACAAAACCTCAGAACTCGTTGCACCGCCACGATCATATGATGTCACGTAAGGTCACCAGCTTGGACGTATTGAATTCAATTTGACCAAATCTGAGGTGGATACGTTCAACCTGCACATCAAAACGCCAAAACACAGACCTGTATTTAGACAGATCTTCCACCTGCAGAACAGACAGAAGTCATTTGCGTGTCTTTCTGAATACGTTCATCAATAATACTAATTTAACATTTGGAGAATCGCTAATCCGACTGGCAGAGAATGCTCCTTTTACTCAGCAATGCAGAACTCATACAGCAGGATAGATTACTTTCTCATAGAAGCCAAATGAATGCCATATGCCGTAGATGTGACATACCATAATATTCTGATGTCAGATCACAGCCCTTTAACGTGCACTGTGAATATTCAAAACATGGTGAAGCCACAGACAAACTGGAGGCTGAATCCTCTGTTACTAACTGAAAAAGAGTTCTGTGATTTTTAGAAGCTCAAATATCCCTCTATTTTGATTAGAGGTCGACTTATCGGCCGCGCCGATTATCGGTGGTGATATTTGGAAATTTGACGTATCTCGGCATCGGCCTTTTTTTAATCCGACAGGCCGATATCAATAAATCAATTTAAAACTGGGTTATTTGGGCTCAGATGCAGCCACGCCTCTCTCTCTCCTGCCTACTGTCTCCAGCACTATCCACCCCGCGCCCTCTGATTGGTTAAGCAGCAGAAGCAGACCCTCTGAAGCAGAAGCTGTCCTCACACACACACCACGGAGAGGGAAAGTTTTCTCGTGTGAGAAGGTCCGGAGAGAAAACACGTGTCGAAGGTAAACGCAGGAAACTCTTCTGAGATTGTAATAAACATCCCAGTGCTCTACATGTCATAACTAACGTTCCAGTGAGCAGCAGAATAACGTAAGAGCGGAGTAAACATTAGCGGCAGCTCTGCTAACTTGTATTACCTCCCGACATGTCTGTGAATTATTATAAAAGAAAACTGTTGATAATATGGAGATGGAAACAGTCTGTGATAGAAAAGCATGTGTGTGTGATTAAGAGAGAGAGCGTAAAAAACTCAGTTCACTTGTTTTAGGGAAGCACGCTGAGGTGGAGGCTGATGAGCTTTTACCAGGACATTAGTTCATCAGTCTGACTTTAAATACTCTGCAGACTATGGATTAGCAATGGGGCAAAATGTATGGAATGTGGAGAATAGTGTGTGTTTGTGTTAAAGTCACATGAAAAACTCTACAAGTCATGACTCTTAACGCTGCTGTGAGCTTTCTAGTCCTATGATCTGAAAATTAAAGTGAAGATGAGAGAGAATAAAATTCAGAAGTAATTTATCTGAACAAAATGGTGGAATATTTTAAATCCTGTGTGTGCTCATTAAAGCCCTAAAGGCTGTTTGTGTTCTGTCAGGAGTTTAACTGCACTCATAGCAACTATTAGACTTTTTTATGTAGCTTTTGTCATATTAATCATTAAAAATGTAGCAACATAGTTTTGAATGACAGGGTCCCTGCTATTGCATGGTAAAATAAAATGTAATAATGAAATCAACTTAAGGCGTCCCAAATGCTGTAATAAATGAAGCATGAGTTGAGCAGATGTCAGCATGTGGCCCCACCTTTAACACTCTCTCTTTTTTTTTAAACCTTGTTACAGATGGATGGACCTAAGTCTAAAAGTGCAGTCTGGCAGTATTTCAATCGGCCAACACCACCAGGGAAGGCTGTGTGTTGCTGCTGAGCTCGTTAACTCCCTGTATTTGTGTTGTGTTTGAACTTCAAACAAAGAGAAGTCATTATCGTTATAATTAAATTTGACTTTATTTTCTGTGGAAAAATTTCAGGGAGCTATTTATTTAAGCTTTTATTCAACTTTATAAGAGATGCTTCTGAGTCTAGGAAGTCCATGCACTTCTGGAGCTATTATTTTGTATTTGTTTGATTAAATAAACATGCTTTAGGCATTTAAATGAAGTTCAGTGTTTGCATTATTCAAAAATTTTATGCCAATTTTTACACTTTTACGGCAAATGAATATCGGCTCCAAATATCTGTTATCAGTCTCCTCTAACTACTAATAATCAGGATCGGCCCTGAAAAACCCATATCGGTCGATCTCTAATTTTGATACTAATGATAATTCAGAAACCACCCCTTCTATTCTCTGGGAGGCATTCAAAGCACCAGAATACTTGAACTAGACAATCAAACCAACCTTCTGGACAAAGACAATGCCCAAAAAACTACATAAAAAAACTATCAGTCTTAAAATATGAATATAAAAAGATACTCTCAGCAAGGGTTAGTAAGGCGTTCTTATTTACCAAAGAGAATTTTTTAGAATTTAATGACAAGCCACAGACTTTTAGCCCCACAAGTCAGAAAACAGGAAAGTGATCGCACAGTACATACAATCAAATCTGATAAAGGTGAGATTCTGATGAAACCCATGGACATTAATGATCGATTTCTCCAATTTGACAAAAACTTGTACACTTCCAAAAACAATACAGACTATACGGCTACGCAGGATTTCTTGGATAAATGCAATCTCTCCCAGTTAGATGAAATAATCCGCTCAGCTGAACTCAGAAATCTCTATTGAAAAAGTAAAAAAAAAAAAAAAAAAAAAAAGCCATCACTTCGCTTTAAAGCAATAAAGCCCCAGGTCCTGATGGCCTTCCAGGTGAACTGTATAAAAAAATCAACAAAATTCTCTGTCCATATCTCCATAAAGTGTTGCCTCTAGCCCACTCTGATGGGGTCCTTCCTCCCACCCTAACAGAAGCGCTCATTACACTGATACACAAAAAGGGTACAGACCCAGAAGACGTGGGTTCTTTTTGTCCTATCTCTGCTTAATCAGGATGGGACATTCTTTTCTAAAATTTTGGCTAACCTAACCTCTTATGGTACTTTAGGGCAGCCCAGCTTAGATCGGCTTTCTTCTGGTTCTCTGAACATTCCAATTGACCTTGGGTTCAGATAGAGAGAGAAAATGCCAGAGGACTTACTCTAGATAGGTATCTGTATTCAGATTGTTTGAAGAAACTGAAGAAGGACACAGTTAACCCATTTCTAAAAAACACAATTAGAGTTTGGTCTGAAACACAAGACATGTTTGGAGAACAGCCTGGGATATCACAGTTCAGCCCCATTGGGGACAATGCATTATTTAAACCAGGTAAATCTGATCCTGGATTCAGCCAATGGGCGCAGTTGGGACTGCAAAGGATTTCAGACCTTTATAAAGATAATATTCTAATGTCCTTTGAAACTCTTAAAACAAAATTTGGAATCCCTCAAACCCATTTGTTCACATATTTTCAGATTCGTAGTTTTATTTGCTCCAAGATGCAGTCGTATCAATGTCCTCCTTTAAGTATTTTAGAAGAACTAGCAACATCAGACCCCAATAGTAAGGGGAAGATCTCAATGATGTATAAAAAAAAGATAAAAATGACTGAAGAGTCCTCAAATTATAGAAAACATGAACAGAAGACCTCCAAACAGGTATTACAGAGCAGGAATGGGAGAAAGCTTGTTCCCAGGCACAAACAATATCCATTAATAGCAGATTTAAATTAATTCAATATAACTGGCTTATGAGAACCTATAGAACTCCTGAAAAACTTCACAAATTCAACCCCAATATCCCAGACACCTGTATAAAATGTGGAACTGACAGAGGCACCTTGTATCACTGTATTTGGAAATGTGAACATATGCAAGAATTTTGGAGAAGATTAATTCACACAATTTCCAATATTAGAACAAAGAAATCCCAATGTGCCCAGAGATCTGTGTTCTAGGTCTTATTCCAGAAACTTTAGCCCTTAGAACTCATGACAGTAGGCTGGTGAGCCTCTGTCTAATACATGCATCTTATAGGTAGACATTGGAAAAGTGTTGATTGTCCATCGTTGAATTCATGGATTGCTGAACTCTCATCCTGCAGAGCTATTGAAAGGCTCACGTACACAATTAAACGGAAAACTCATATCTTCCACAAGATATGGAATTCATTTCTAAAATTTTTGGAATCAAGGCCTGATATCTCATCATCACCGTAATGTCTAGAACAGACGCGTATTAGATTTGAAAGGTGTGTCCCTCTGGGCTCTATGCACAGCTCCACCACTTCCTGAACTTAAGGCAGCTCCTTATTTATGATTTATTTCTTTATTTCCTGTCTTTCATTATTGGACACACTGATTATTCCAGGTATGTCTGACCACAGTAGTCTCAACAAGTAGCAGACACACCTGGGTTAACCAGTGTGTCCAATAATGAAAGACAGGAAATACAGGAGCTGCTGTTTTTTCCCTTTTTTTTATTGGCACAAAGCAATTTACAGAACAAGAAAGGGAAAATGTTCCAGAAGAGAAAACAGAAATACATTAGGAGACATGATGGAATGATGAAACATAGAACTGTTGAAAATATCTGAAACAAAATAAACAAAAAGATTAAGACATTTGCAGTGTACTGAAACTAAAGAAACAGAAAAATATATATGACTGGACAATAGAGCACAAAGGACTAAGGCAAGATACATTTCAAACAGCAAGGACTGAGATCATCTAGAATAAAGTTTTCTGGCTTTGTTGGACATTTTTTCAATAAACTTAAGAGATCTGTAATAATTAATGAAATCACATATAAACAAATTAAAGGAGGGGTTCGTGTTTCTCCACTTACAACAATGAATATGAAATTTAGCCAAAATAATAAGGTGAACAATATCTTTGATGTTTACATCTAAAGAATCCACATAATAAATAATATCAAATACAGAAAAAGACGGAATATTTTCAGTTTTAAGGACAACTAACTGTGAATATCAGCCCAAAAGGAAATGCTGTGTGAACATTTAAAAAACAAATGTTCAATGGTTTCAGCTTCAGAGGAACAGAAACACAGGAATCCACAGCAAAGTTAATCTTTTGTGTAAAAAATCCTTAACAGGGTAAACTGAACATGCAATTTAGAAATGAGTTTCCTTTACTGTGGGAGCAACAGGACACCGAAGATAAAAGAAAAACATTTTTCCCTCAGGGTGGTTTTGATGTTAGGTAAAGCAACTGTGTTAAAGTCCCCAAAGTTTTTCTGTTTAAAGCTAGACAGATCATTTTTTTTATTGTTGCACCTTCTATCGAACAGATCAATGTCATTGACTTTCAAACCAGGTCAGAAGGGAACAGATAAGGGGCAGGGCAGACCACCTTGGATTATTTGAACTAATGATGTTGGAATCACTTTACAGGTTTGATCATATTCTTTTCTTGTGCTATTTACATTGTATTTCCTAGAGAATTCTTCAGATGATAACAGGTGTCTTTCTGTGTTCAATAAATCCAAAACAAATAATGAACCATTATGAAACCATTCAGCTTTAAAAACTGACTTTCTATTTCTAATAATCAATCTGTTGTTCCATAAAATAGTGTTGTGTGGGCAGAAGTTATGGGTAAAAATCATTTTGCTAAAGTTCAATGCTTATTTGTGGAAGTTCGATAACTTAACAGGAATTTGATGCACTTCAAAATCACATTTCAATAAGAAGTCAATCCATCCAACTTTACTGAATAATTATTTGGAATGGGGCTGGGAAAGACAGTCTTTAACCACTGCATTCTCACAGATGTGATAACTGATTCAAATTCCATGGCTTTTAATCCCCCTTTATCATAATCTCTGACAAGTTGAGTTTCATGGAGGTAGTGAGTCTTATTTTTCCAAATAAATGTAAATATTCTAGAGTTAGATGACTTGATTACTTTTGCAGATGTGTAGAATGGTTGTCATGGATACAGAAGTGTGGAGAAGCCTTGGGCTTTAGATAGAAGAATCCGGCCCAGTAGACAGAGGTCTGTTATGAACCAGTGACTGAATCATTTCTGTCCATCTTTTGACCTTGGAATAATATTGAAATCAGTTCTTTTAGTTCCATTTGTTGTGATTCTAATTCCCAGATACTTCACTTGGTCTTTCACTGGGATATTAGCTCTACTGTGAACATCACTGGTATGAACAGATCACAGCTCACATTTTTGGAGGTTCAGTGATAAACCAGATGCTTTGGACAAAAGGTTCATTTGAATAATTGCTTTAAAGGAGCTGCCTTAACCCTTTGATGCATGAATTATGAGAACCTTCGTCAAGATTTTTTTCCTGAGTGTTTTTATTCCTCTTTGGGCATGAAAAAAAACCAAAATGATTCAATTATTATTATTTTTTAAATTAACCTGTTTTTCATGGAGTTACACAAATGTCCACTCATTTGGACACCGTGTTTAATTTTTGAAACAAAGAAACATGTATTTAAAACGCAATATCAGAAAGTGACATAGGGTCAAAACACGGTATTTGAAATCTGTCTGACAGGACATTTTTAGAGACAATTTGACAGATTAGTGTTGTTAAATGACCCACATTTTTACTTTTAAATGTGCTTTTGCTTTAGTTGGTCCATAAGGGATTATCCAAAACAAGGAGCTACTTTATGTTGAAATAAATGTTGGAATGGATATCAATTAAAGTTGGCTCTGACGGGACATTTTGACCCTATACTGTGTGAAAACTATGAAACAAAAGCATTTTTGATGCAGCTAATCTGATGTTTTCTCACCTTTTATCATACTCTAATACTCAGTTCTTACTCACTTCATGGAGATAATAGAAAAAAACTTTTTGTTTAAGGAAACTGTTAATTACAGTCTAATAACAATTACCAATTGATTTACACTCAGTCATGTTCCTGCAGATTATGTTTGTCAAGAACAGAGTTACAGTAATGGTATGAATGTCAGTGTATGGATGGTGCTGAAATGAAAGGGAACAACAAAAGCCATGAATATACAAGAGAACAGCTGGAGAACAGCTGTCCACTGGAGTGAGCAGAATGCATGAAAGGGTTCAGTTCAGGAAGTAGTGGGGCTGTGCATATGCTGCATTCCAGAGTGCTGGGAGGTAGAATCTATCTGACTTGGACTGAACTCCATCCCACCTCAAAGTATTCCAGCTGATCCACGTTGAACACAAACTACAAACATGGAGATGGCAGATCTAAGCTCCTATTTGCTTTGATAGTGGGAGGCATTTGGACTGTGGACAGTCCAGTGTTCTCATATACGCAAACCAGATGGAAGAGGCCAAATGACGGAGGAGCTAATTAGACATTGTCAAGTTTCTTTTCACTGGGAACTTTCACACTGTGCGCCGCTATTGTTGTGATGACGTCACATTGTAGTTTTCGGTGAGGTCGGGGTACTTGGAACCGGAGCCACTTTTCCCAACGTTTGACGGGCCTTTCTAAACTAAATGACGAATGACATGGAATAATGAATGACCACATAAGATTTGGCAATAACCACGTAAGATTTAGCGTAACAACTGCTCCTTTGTCATTTAGAATAGTTTGAATGGAATGACAGCTATAATGGGAATGACGGATGACTTCGAATAACGAAAAACGACGTGTCGGTTTACTGGCGTGCTGGCCTCTAGTAAATCTAGGGAACAGAATATGGAAGTAAGAGCATTTATCCCCTGAAGTTAGCTGTCGGTGTAGCCCTAGCCTCAGCTGAAAGTGAAGCTCCAGAGAGCTGTGCGAGCACATCTAACTTGATTTTCAAAATAAAAGCGTTTCCGTGTCAATTTTACGGGACTAAAGCATCCACTGTCGTCTTCCTGATATATTAGAGCCAAGGCATCAAGTATGTGACGTGACATTTCTATACACACTGTTGTCGATCAAGTTGGAATAAAATGTTTTTATCTCTTCCCATGAAATTAATGTGGTATTGTGATTCATTCTTGATAAAGTGTAACTGAATGCATTCGGTGTGTAATCATTGCAGCTGGTCAAAGGTGATTACTGATGTGTAGAAAGAGGAAAAAAGGGGGAATGTATCTGAAAACGTAATTATTCCAACTTTATGCACATCGGTGTACTTCTTTTAAGAACCTAATTATAGTACAATTCTTATAAGTCCATTTGTTGGATCTGTAAAATTCTGTAAAGCACGAGTTTACTTCTAAATATGAATAATGTCTTTGGTTTTGGCCATAACAAATGTCATACAATTCAAATGGGCAAAAATTGGATTTTTGATTAGTCCTATTAGTCAATATCTCCCTCCTAAAGCGAATGACTCCAATATCCCATGGAATGACACTGTCATTCGGTAGAATGTCAATGTATTATCCATTATTATGACCACCTTCTCCCTTTACAAATGGAATGACACTTATACTCAGTGGAATGACACTGCAATTCATAAGAATGACAGTGTTTTCTCCTTGTTGTAATCTCCATTTCCCTCTCTAAAGCAAATGACACCAATATCCCATGGAATGACACTGTCATTCTGGAGAATGACAATGCATTATCACTGAGTGTAAGTGTCATTCCATTTGTCAAGAGAGATGGTGGTCATAATAATGGATAATACATAAGAATGGATAATGCATTGTCATTCTCCAGAATGACAGTGTCATTCCATGGGATATTGGAGTCATTCGCTTTAGAGAGGGAGATATGACTAATAGGACTAATCAAAATCCAATTTTTTGCCCATTTGAATTGTATGATATTTGTTATGGCCAAAACCAAAGACATTATTCATATTTAGAAGTAAACTCGTGCTTTACAGAATTTTACAGATCCAACAAATGGACTTATAAGAATTGTACTATAATTAGGTTCTTAAAAGAAGTACACCGATGTGCATAAAGTTGGAATAATTACGTTTTCAGATACATTCCCCCTTTTTTCCTCTTTCTACACATCAGTAATCACCTTTGACCAGCTGCAATGATTACACACCGAATGCATTCAGTTACACTTTATCAAGAATGAATCACAATACCACATTAATTTCATGGGAAGAGATAAAAACATTTTATTCCAACTTGATCGACAACAGTGTGTATAGAAATGTCACGTCACATACTTGATGCCTTGGCTCTAATATATCAGGAAGACGACAGTGGATGCTTTAGTCCCGTAAAATTGACACGGAAACGCTTTTATTTTGAAAATCAAGTTAGATGTGCTCGCACAGCTCTCTGGAGCTTCACTTTCAGCTGAGGCTAGGGCTACACCGACAGCTAACTTCAGGGGATAAATGCTCTTACTTCCATATTCTGTTCCCTAGATTTACTAGAGGCCAGCACGCCAGTAAACTTGACACGTCGTTTTTCGTTATTCGAAGTCATCCGTCATTCCCATTATAGCTGTCATTCCATTCAAACTATTCTGAATGACAAAGGAGCAGTTGTTACGCTAAATCTTACGTGGTCATTCGTTATTCCATGTCATTCGTCATTTAGTTCAGAAAGGCCCACGTTTGCCGATAATGCAGATCACTTACTGTGCAGGACGATCCGTGCTTTCACGTCCCAGTCTCCAAATCCCGTCAAAGTCTGCAGTAGAAGCAGAAAAAGGACACACATTTGTCACTAGTCTGTGACAAAAAGACTAAAAAGTCACCAAGACCATTTGAAAAGTTTCCACATTCAGTTTTTCTCCAGTTTAACACACTGGTCCGGTTTGGGTCTGAGGAGGAAACCGACACCCTAATGCGGCCCGGGTGGAACAGGTCCGGGTCCGAAGGTTCCGCCTCTACTATACATGTGGACCGGAAATGAGTGTTTGGAGTCAGTGTTCACTAATGGAGGAGCCACTAATATATGGGTTCAAACAGGAAAGAGGAGCTGAACACATGAAAGAACAATGAACACAAAACGGAATAACAATGAGAAAAAAAACAAACAAACAATAAAATAAAATAAAATCTAATTAAGTAAATAAAATACAGTCTAAAATTGTGTGAAGTAAAAGGAAATAAAATAATGAAATAAAAATGAAGCAACATAAAGAAAATAAATAAAACAAAACCCAAATAACATAAAATGCTAAAATAAAAGAAAAAACACAATTATATATTAAAAAAAATAAATTAAATGATTATCAGGGTCTCATATGTTCATTGATTGGAATTTTTGGCTTTTTTTTTTTTTTTTTTAAGTTCTGTACATGACAAACATGCACAGAAAAAAATGATTTTTGGTGTAGTAATATTTATTAAGTTAACTGTCACACTTTATTTTCTAATTGTAAGTATCAGTGAGAACTGGAATTATTTAACTAAAACTATAAAATAAACTATGAAATAAAATAATGAAATAAAACAGAAGCAATATAAAAAAATAAATAAAAGAAACAAAACCCAAATAACATAAAATTAAACGAAAAACACATCATAAAAAATAAAATAAATATTGAATAATTTTCAGTCTCTAATATGTTTGTTGATTGGAAGTTTTTTGGTTTTTTTTTTAAAGGTTTTTACATAAACTTGCACTGAAAACAATGATTTTTTGGTGTACTAATATTTATTAAGTTAATTGTAACGATTTTTATTTTCTAACTGTAAGTATTGGTGAGAACTGGAATTATTCCAGTCAAACTAAATATGTCATTGGTGTAATAAATAAACTGTGTGGGCACAGTCAGTTGTATTCTGTATTTTCACATAATATTCAAAGGTTAGAGTCAGTGCACATGAACCTAGAAATACCAAAGAAGTTTTAATAGGCAATTTAAACTGCACAACAAATATGTCAAATGTTGTGTAAATGTTACTTAAATATTGTCCATTAATAAAAGTTAGAAAAAGTATTGTAGCGAGACACACTGATGGTAATGGGGGCAATTTGTGCCCAGTCATGTGACTCATGTAGTTTCAACTGTCACTGAGTCATGTGACAGTGCACTACCTTACAAGTTGTAAATATTGGTTCAAAGCAGGTTTGTGTTCTGTGTTCTGTAGTTCTCTGACTCATGTTGTGCCTATAGGGGAGAGTATCTGAGTGAACTGAAGGAATATTTCAGTTTGAGCCCATGACTGAACGCTCTGTGCTGCTGTCAGATAGTCTAGGCTGGTTTTCATCAGCATTATCACATGAAAGGAAATTCCACTGCTCACTTAGAAGTGTGTCTTATAGTAGAACCAGGAAAGCACGACCAGTGTTCACTCTGGTAACTTGATTCTAGCAATATGTCACAGTATCAGAAAATCCCTTGAAAAGTCATTAGTTTAGGAGCATTAGCATTTCAGTTTGAAGCAGTCAGAGTCCAAACAAAACTTCCAAAGGAGGAGAAAGTCACAATTTAAGGATCATATTAATAATCATCAGTAAATTACCTGAAGTTTGTTAGTAAAATAAACGTATATCCACAAGTAAAGTTTACTTGATGATCGCCCTTGTAGAATTTACTTATAATTCTAAGTGCAATACTTTCATACAGTAATACACTATAAGAAAATGAAAAAACACAATAATACACGATAAACAAATAAAAAACACAATAATACAGTATAAGAAATAAAAACACACAATAATACACTATAAGAAAAAAACACAATAATACACTATAAGAAAATAAAAACACAGTAATACACTATAAGAAAAAACACAAAATACACTATAATAAAAAAAACATAATAATATACTATAAGAAAAAAGAAAGAACACAATCATACACAGTACGAAAAAAAAAGAAAGAAAAACCCCACAATAATACACTATAAGAAAAAAAGAAAAAACACAATAATATGCTATAAGAAAAAAAAGAAAAAACACAATAATACGCTATAAGAAAAAAAAGAAAAAACACAATAATGCACTATAAGAAAAAAAAAAAAGACAAAACACAATAATACACTATAATAAAAGAAACACAGTAGTACACTATAAGAAAAAAAGAAAAAAACAATTACTATAAGAAAAAAAACAACATAATAATACGGTATAAGAAAAAAAAACACAATAATACACTAGTAATAAAAGAAACACAGTAGTACACTATAAGAAAAAAAGAAAAAAAACAATTAACTATAGAAAAAAACAACATAATAATACTGTATAGAAAAAAAAAACACAATAATACACTATAAGAAAAAAAGACAAAACACAATAATACACTATAATAAAAGAAACACAGTAGTACAGTATAAGAAAAAAGAAAAACACAATTAACTATAAGAAAAAAAAACCCATAATAATACAGTATAAGAAAAAAACCCACAATAATACACTATAAGAAAAAAAGAAAAAAAACACAGTAATACACTATAAGAAAAAAAACACAATAATACACTATAAGAAAAAAAACACAATAATACACTACAGAAACAAAAGCACCTCCTTTGGTTTGGATTCAGGAGACATTCACTGTCACAATCTTTTGACCACATAATGCTTCTGTAGTGTCACAATAAGGTTGATAATATTTGTTCCGTCCACAGTCGCATTAATTTTGGATTATTGATGATGGAGAATCGGACGGCTGCATCAAGTCTTCATCCCATCCCAAATTGGAGTCTGGACTTTCTGGAGGTGAATCCATGTGTGAAAATGATGTCTGATTCTCCCTGAACCATTCTGTCACAAGCTGATGATCCTGATCAATCCGCTCATTGTCCAATCTGTAGGACATAAAGATATGCATCTGCAGATTTCACACAGTTAGGAGTTCAGTTCCAAGTCTATGGAGTCCATGTTGTTGACAGTCTATGATCCAACAGCAGAAGGATGAGGAGAACTCCAACCTTCACACAAACATAGAGTCATCCTCCCAGTTCTGTGTGGAGGACACATGTCAACATTCAACTCCACACTGGAATCTGGGATACACTGGAAAAAAACAAAAAAAAACACGTAAAAACAAAACACCATATTATTCCATCAGCAGGGGTGCCGAAAAAATACTGTTAATAACAGAATATAACCATTTCATAAAAATACGGTAATTTTCCATAATTAAAATACAGTTTTTTGCCCTAACTTTACATGAGATTTTGCTTCTTTTTTTTTGCTTTTTATGTTTAATAAAAAATATTTACATGTATTAAAACAATCAAATTACCTATATATATATATATATAATAATTTCCAATGAGACTCAGTTGTCCAATCCACTGATAAAAACTGTATTTGGACAGTTTATCAGTGCTTAGACATGTTATACATTCACAAAAATACATTTATTCAACATTTTTGTTGTGAAACCTCCTGTAATTACACAAGATATTGTCCAATTAACAACAAGTCTGGTTCAACTGACAGAACTAATACTTCTTTAACGGTTAATTGTCAGTAATTTTATCTCGTTTTATTATTTTTTTACAGTAATACACTTTAAATTAACAGTTTAATCTCATGATAGAAAATAAATATTTGTGAAATGACGATATATTTGCAAATGTATTTTTAACTGTATTTTTCTGTAAAAAAATCTTTTAAAAAAAAAACAAAATTTTTGGGTTATTCACAGTTACAGTTTTTTTTAATGTTATTTTACATTTGACATGTAAAATCACAGTCTATTTTTGGGATTTCATTGATATTTTCCTGTATCTTAAAAATACAGGAAAAATCTGTAAAATTAATGGTAAAATTCTGTTAAATTACATATTTTTTTGTACAGTGTACACACCACATTTCCCACTCCTTCATCACCATAACCTGTTGGAAAACAGTCAAACAAATGCAAGAAACTAAATGGAAGCGAGTCTATGTTTTAATCTGACTTCAGAAACACCCAGTGCTGCACATGATAACACATCAAATCGAAAAAAGTCACATTTCACTGATAACAACTGTTAGGTTTCTCTGCAAATCCACCTTTGTCTTCTTTCTACATTAAACCAAAGAAAAAGAAGAGGTGGTGACTGAAATGGAACAGAACAAACACATGTGTTCAGACCAATGAAGCAGACAGACTAAATGAACTAGTTAGGTCATCGACAGGACATTTTCAACACAACCAATATTGATGGTTTCTCCTTAACACATGTGTTTCCTGTATGAGACCAGACAGAACAGATAATAACACAGATTTTGATTGAGATTGAAAAATGTCAGGTTCTCTCCAGTGTTGGCAGATTCTGTAAATAGTTACAGAATCACAAAACACTGCAACAACTTATTTAGTTTGGTCATTGAAAGGAAAGAAAAACCAATTCAATGTATTATTATTATTATTATTATTATTATTATTATTATTATTATTATTATTATTGTTATTATTATTATTATTATTATTATTATTATTATTATTATTATTATTAGGGCCTGAGTGCTGAGAACTGTCTGCAAAGGCCCTACTGTACATTAGGGATGTAACGGTACAGGTTCTCCACGGTTCAGTCCGGTCAAAATAAACCATCTATTGTAAATGTGTTTATTTGGGTTAAAGCTAAAAGATAGTCAAGGTCCATTTTGTGAAGAAAAAACTGCCGACATATTGTCAACTTAGTAGCATCATGCCAATCTCCTCTGCACCATAAGTAGTGGGGGTACCTCTGACTGAGGGGGAATTAAAAAATAAATAAATAAAAATCATGCAAAATAATGAAAATTAATACAGACAAAAACGTGATGATGAAATGACCCATTACAGCAGCTTTCACAGAAAAAAAAAAAAAGTCAGAAGTTTGATCTTAGCAGTTATTTCATGGTGTGTGCTTTGATGGTACTTCATCTCCAGTACCAAAATACTCCTTTATGACTCCTTACATCCAATTTAAAAATACAATTAAACAATAGTATCATGGAGCTGATGGAAAAAATCGACATGGTGGAAGTTGTTTCAGAATAAAGCTGTTCATTCTAGGTGTAAGATGTTATGAGAACAGAAAGTCACAGTTTGACAAAAAGAATGAAATAAAATAAGAAACAGACAAAAACACAACCTGGTGCACATATGATCTAAAAATGAGCAGGAATTTCACTAACTAGTCACATAATCTAAGTCTATTTTCAGTCCAAAAGGAACAGATTTGATGAGGATTGAATGTTTTTGTCAACATACGTGTCTGTAAAAACACTCAGTTTGGATTGTTGATGGAATAAATGAACAGAAATGAAATGTACTAGTATGTTCTGACACTTTCTGATGTGAATAACTGAGAATGACAAGTGGAATGTTGGAACTCTGATCAGTATCAGGTGGAGAACACAGCCGGGGCCAGAAATATATGAAATGTTGGGTTTGATTTTATTTTATCAGCAGAAAAAAACTTTGGATTAGAGTCAGAAAAAAACTGGAAATGAGGTTTTTACTCCATTTAATAAAATTATAATGAATTTTGTAATGAATCCAAATGTTTTTTTCACTGTAAATGTCAATGTAATGTAAAATCAGACTCAGATTTATGATAATTCTACATTTAAGCAACAAAACAACATGTTACACAAACTGTAGACATGAATGAATGAATGAATGACTGAATGAATGAATGAGTGAATGAGTGAATGTGAACATTTTCCTGCTGAAAGATGCTGAAGTATTTAGAAACAGATGGAAATAACACTCACAAGCCTTTACGACTAAAATACTGTGATTCCACCAATAAACAGGTGTTTCTGGATGTAAATGTACAAAGGATAAAGTTATAATGTTAGGAAAAAAATATATAATTTTATGAGTAAAGAGTCTAAATTCTGTCCAAGTTTAACCCAAAAGATGAATTGAATGCAGACGTGGAGGCTATTCTCCAGATATTTCCACCTCTTTATGACTTTTCTCCAACATTCTGTCTTTCTTCTGTAAATACGCTCCTTTAAAGTCATGCTCATTTTCAGACTAAAGCCATAATCCTCTCACTTTGTAAAAACGCTGATAGATGAGTTATTGTGAAGGCGTCGTCTCCGTTAGTGATTTCTTCAAACATCTTCTTCCCTGAAACTATTGGTGGAATTCATTTCAATTTCATCTGTATCTTCTTTGGGACAATGTTTACAAGTTTGTTCACAGTTTGTAAAAATGTAGATTTGTAAATATTCTAAATGTTCCTTTCCTTCTAATGCTCCATATTCTGATGGTTTCTAACATGTAAATGGTTCCAGATATCAGTCTAGTTCCTATTGATCACTGATAGAAGTCATATCTGGACTGGGATTGGATGAGTTGAGTTGTCCTCCAGTCAAAGTCCCGCCCACTTGTATAGTTAGATTGATGTGCATCCAGACCACAGGACTGGAGCATAGAGACAGAACCTGAACAACCTCACACATTCAACTGGGGATTGATTCTGGATAGTCCAGTTCCACTGGATGAACAAGAAATCACACATTCACAATCCTTTCATGACAAGAGGAAAAAGACTTATTCCAACATTATGGGCAGCAGTGTTCTAGCAGAAGAACCTGGAAGTAATGAGCACTGCAACTGAAAACTAGAACCAAACAACCAACAGGAACGAAATAAACAACAGCAAGAAAAATAGAAGGAAATAATCAGCAAAATGTACAAACATTAACAAAATAATCAACATAAATGAAGAAAAAGGAAAACACGGGACAAATAATTCATCATAATTAAGTAAATTCTAAGAATTCAAGAAAATGAACAAAATAAGCAAAAAAATAAACAAAAAATTGTTGTAATATTTCAAAATGAAAAATAGTGAAACAATAAAACAGAAACTTTGAAAGAAACGACAAAGTAACAAATGAAGAAAATGAAACAAAACAAGCAAAAGAAAAAAAAAAGAAAAAATGGGAAAATGTAAAAAAAAAATAAATAAAAAAAATTTAAAAAAAAAACAAAATATTCCGCTAAATGAAGAAAAATATGACAAATGAATCATCAAAATGTACAAAAATTAACAAAATAATTGCCAAAGTGAATTTAAAATGAATAAAGAAAACTCAAAATGATCAGACAAATTAACAAAATAAAGAACATAAAAGAAGAAAAATGAAAACACTGGACAAATAATTCATCATAATAATGGAAGTAAAAAGAATTAAGTAAAATTAACAAAACAAGCGTCAAAAATAAACAAAATAATTGTTGTTGAATTCAGTCTGATTTCTGTTCTTGTTGTTTCTAAATGTTCTGTGTATTTGTAGACGATCAACTCAGACAGAAGTGAGTTAAAATTCAACTGATTTGACTGAACAATTTCAGGTTGTACACTGTTTTGCCCCTTGACTTGTCAATATTGTTTTTCCATTGTTTCATTATATTTACTTTTATTTTGAAGGGCCAGTTTAGACAGGAAGTAAGGAAAGGAAGTTGGCCATTTTGTTTAGTAGGGAGTGTAAATGAGCTCATGTGCCTTTGCTCATCATTATCCACCACCATCCATCTTTATTGCGTGCCTTCGACATCACTGTCTGTAAGTTTACATTTTCTTATGAGAGTACAATCATATTTTTACTCTATTTGATGAACGTGCTCAATTTGAAATGTGTATTTTGATGCTGTTAGAATTTGATGGTAGTCAATTGATTAGTGAGGCTAGCCATTCATTTTTTTGTTTCTACACAAAGTTAACACTAGCTATTTTAAGGTCAGTTCTTTTGTTTTACAGTTTTACCTCCATTTGGAATGTCTTAAATAAATGAAGGAGCTAAGGAAGCTACATCCTGACTCAGCATCTATTTTCCAAAGGAGTTAGGTTTACTGCTAAATTGTGTTGGATACACACAAGGAGAGCAGAATATACACGACTATTCAACACAACTACACATCTACACAACTACACAACACACAGAGACACTGAGGATCCAGAACCATAGAGTCTAAATCCTCCAAACAGTGGTTCAGTGAATGTGGTTTTGAAGGTGTACATGTGGATCAGTTTGTCAGAGCAGACTGTGTAGAACAGGGGTGCCCAACCCTGGTCCTCGAGGGCTACTATCCTGCATGTTTTAGATGTATCCCTCTTCCAACCCACCTGATTCAAATGATAGGCCTATCATCAGGCTCTGCAGAAGCCTGATAATGACCGTCAGGTGTGCTGGGAGAGGGATACATCTAAAACATGGCAGGATAGTAGCCCCGAGGACCAGGGTTGGGCACCCCTGGGGTAGAAGGACACAGATCCAGCAGGACAGTCCACATACACTGAGACTGTACCAGAGGGGAGGGAGGGGGGGGGGGGGGGGGGGGGGGGGGGGGGGGGGGGGGGGGGGGGGGGGGGGGGGGGGGGGGGGGGGTGGGGGGGGGGGGGGGGGGGGGAGGGAGGGACTGAGGGAGGTCTGTGTATTTGTTCTCATGACAGACACCGTATTCACCTCCATAACAGTACAGACTCCAGGACTGATCATTTCCTCCAAACCCACAGTCATCACTCTCTCCTTTCCTTCTGATTCCTCTGTAAGTCACTGCTATATAAACCCCTCCACTCCACTGGACCTTCCAGTAACAGCGACCAGTCAGACCAGTTGAACACATCACCCTGTTCCCAGTCCTCAATCTGTCCTGATGATCAGGATATGACTGAACCTCCTCCACTCCTTCACCTTCTTGTTGTTTTCAGACAGTGTTGAGTTTTTCGTTCGCTGTGTTTGGATCCAGGGTGAGTTCACAGAAATCTGATGGACAGAAGAAAACACAAAACAGCTGCAGTTATTGATCAGTGATCAGCTTGATTTGACTTTAGGGACAGACTGTAGAATGACTTGTTGTTTGTAATTGTGTCCCTGGTTCACACACTGTTACTGTGACACACATGAGCATATGTTGGATTGGTCATGTGTGTGTTTTATAGCTGTAAGCTAGCTGCTAGCTGTGCAGTCACAAGGAAAGACGCCGCATTAGTGGGAATAGAAAAGCACAGTTACACAACCTTACCTGGTACCACATTACAAACACTAATACTCAACAAAAGAAGAAAAACTGAACACACTAATCAGTCAAATTAATCATCAATCAGTCAAATGAATGAAAATGAACAAAAAACTAAATTAAATACAAAATTAACAAAACTAATAAAACAAAATATAAAATTATTCAGTAAATTTGAAAAATGAAAGAAACTGAACAAATATTCAGAAAAAATGAAGAAAATACTCAAAAAAAAATGAATAAAATGTTGATTTTGTTGAATATTTAAAGGATGTTCTTTGCAAGTTTGCTTTTCTCACGCTATTTAATTTATTTTTTGTTACTTTTGGTTCAGTTTATATTATATTACATATTATCATATAGATAATGTGTGTTCCAGTGCAGCTGACTGATGGGTAGCAGTGTCACAGCACTTTAAACCTCCACAGGTTTGAGTTCTGATGGTTTTGGGGAAATTCATGACGGAGACAAATAAAGGTCTGGTCTGAAACGGGTTGTTGAGGGAGTTTCCCGTCCGTCAAAATCAGATGAAGACTATATTCTAACACTAATTTACCGTAACTGAATACTAAGTCCTGTTTTAATAGAAGTTAAAAAACTTAACTATACTCTATACCTAAGTGGTGATCTGGTACAGACACTTCTGTATCAAACATGAGCCGAGCCAGTCAGTCTTCAGAGCCTTACATGTGTTTGTTCATGAAGCACACAAAGTAAACACATGGGACGGTTCTCCGGAGAAGAGCCGACGTCGTTCTGAACCCACAAGCTTTTATACCCTTTTTCCCATCCTTCTAGAAGGTTCGGGGTATTTTTCCACTGACAGAAACCCTCCCACGGTTTCTATCACCCCTGGAAGCTCCCCCCATTAAAACCATCTTTGTTCAGGCACATCCGTTTACCCTACTTGCTGCATACACACACACTAGGTCATTTTTGGTCTTCTTCTCACTTATTTTGTTTCCACTCACTTAGGTGCAGCTGTGCCGGATGTGCCACTAGTTGGTCTGGGCGTACTGCCAGTGGCCTTGGACACACTGCCCAGGAGTCACAAACCTTCTAGGATCAGATGCATAAGTTTGCAGCTGGTCACGGAACTTCATATCACAAACAGCAGAGAATCCTTCTATCACAAATCGTTCACTATTAGTTACATAAGCTTGCACCTGCAGGGTCACCAGCCAGTCACCGGCCGGCACATACAGGGCAGTGCAGTATCTCTCTACATTATTTACATTATTTTATTTCTACAGGGTCTGTGTGAGTTTTATTTCAGAGAAGCTCTGAGATGTGAGTTGTAGTTGTGGTTTTTCTGTCTAATGTCATGTAGGCAGTAGTCAAGGACAGACAGACAGGAAGTGGAATTTACTGACATTTCATTCCAGTGGTTCTGTTCAGTCTGTGTCAAAAACCTTCTGATCAAAAACAAACTGTGTTAGCTACGACCTTTGCACGGATTTTTTTAATTTAATCATTTCCTTTTTTTTTTTCTTTTTCTTTCTTTTTTCTGGGCTCAGCTGGCTGACAGGCAGCTGTCTGTACCGATAAGGCAGCAGCCCACACCAGCTGTACTCCCAGTCATCATTGCCCATTTTTCTGACGCCTTTGCTTGTGTATCCTCTTTTATTTGGACATTTTACCAGGGAGTATCTCATACTACTTTTTTTTTTTTTATTGTCTTGTCCAGCGTCCTAACAGCAGAATGGTAGTTGAACTGGTTCCTTTTGGTGCTGAACACATTTGCTTTGCCAAGGGTAACTTCATAAAGTATATGAAGCGCCCTTTGATATTCTACTGTGTTTATTATGAGTTTTGTTGAACCACATTTCGATGCCGGACCTGACATGGGGGGTGGGAGTGGGGGTGGGGGGGGTAGAAGAAGGGGAGAGAACAAGAGAGAAGAAGGTGGAGAAGACCCTCACAAGAAAGTATCAACAATACAAACAGCAACAACCATGGAGACAATTATAATGGAAACAATAACTACAACCAGAACTGAGTAAACTGGGCAGAAGAGAGAGAAAAAAACAAACAAAACTACAAAAAAACCAAAACACAACAATGAGATACATAAGACCTATGAAATGAAGAATAAAAGAAAGCATGAACAAAATATCGTATACCACATTCGCACAAATAATACCTATAACAAATAACACCAGAAACAAATCCACACACATCAGTTGTTCACATTCATCTGCTGTGACAGAGTGAACCAGGCAAACAGACTGAGGTGAAGAACACACACATGCAACCGCAACCGCCCCCCCTCCAAGGATCAGGGGCAGACCCAGAGGGCCCCAAGGCCCGGCCATCCAGCAGACACCACAGAGAGGGGGGATCCAGCCCGCCCCCCCCGAGAGGCAACAGTGTGCCCGCCCCGAAGATGGTCGAGGGAGGCCCCCACCAGAGGCCCCACAGCAGCCGAGCACAGGCCCCAGGGGGCCAGGGACGCCGGCCACCACCCCCCTGCCGGGGGCCGGCCACCCAGGGGCAGGCAAGGCGCCGGTCCCCGAACCCCACGAGCCCAGGAGCCACCCATCTCCCCGGGCAGGGGTCCCACCCAGCACACCGGGTGGCCAGGCCGGCCCAGACCGCCACCCGCTGCAGGCCAGTGCGCACCCCGATGCCACAGCCAAGCGCCCTGGGGGCCCGGAGGACCACCCCCCCATCCCACCAAGCCCAACCCCTAAACTCCACACACCCTCCAGTCCCCCACTCACCCACACAAGCATATGCACACACACACCCACTGACTCCCAGACATACACACCACCCATCCCACATGTTCGACCATTCACACACACACACACACACACACACACACACACAAACACCTCCACCCATGCCCATACACCCACCTATCCACATGCATGCCCACATGTACACACATACCCACACCCATCAACAGCCCCTCCCACCCACCTGCACACACTAGACACGCGTATCCAGAGTGCCGCCCCCCCCAGCAGCGAGCAGCACCGCTGTGAGTCCCCCCAAGGCGCGGCACTCGAGCGCAGCCCCAGCACCAACCGCAGCCCAGGGCGGCAACACCAGCCGCCAGGAACCCCACCGCGGTCCACCACCCCGCCAGCAACCGCCACACCCCCGATGCCCGCATACACAGATCTTTCCCGGTCCCAACACGACCTGCGGTGGGCAAGAGAGCAGCTAGCCCCCCTGCCCCCCCCCCCCCCCCCCCCCCCCCCAACCACAATCCCCATGCGCACACACCATTCATCAGTGGGCGGCAAACCCCCAGCAATGCAGCCAGGTGAGCCCCAAGCCAGTGTTCCAGCCCCCCTCCCCTGGGGCCCCCCACCCCAGACGGCATCCAGGAAACAGGGGTGTGGGAAGACCCCCCCCTCCCCCTCGCCTCCCCACCTATCAGTGTTTTGAAGTGTGAGGTGTGTATGCAAGCAATTAAAATTGAGGAGCATAACTGCGCACCACTGAGGGCAACACCACACAGGCAGCCCCACCCACCGACAGGGCACCGCCCACCAGGCGCCACACAGCCCGCCCCCCAAAAGTGAATGTGTGGTGTTAGTGTTTCTGTGTGTTGTGGGTGGGTGTAATTAAAATTGAAGAGTTAGCCACCCCAGGGTACCACAGAGGGAGGCCGTTTTAGTGACCTCCCCTGCCGTACCCCCTCGGAATGTGCACCCTCCCCAAGACTCTACGTGCTTTGTGTGGGGGGGGTGGGGAGGCGAGGGGTTGGGGGGATAGTATGACTGGGAGGAAGTTTCCTCCCAGAAGACGAGCCAGCCAGCATTCGGCCCCCCCCGTTCCCCAGTACCCATTCCCAGGCAAGGGCCGCCAAGGAGCGGGGCGGTCCAGAGACCCCGGGCACCCAACAACCGCAGCCAGAAAGCCCCCCCCCCCCCCCCAGAGGCCACTCACGCACTCAATCATCCTATGCAGTCGAGGAAGCACGGACCCGGGACCAGCCGCCCCAATGCCCCCCAAACAGGCGCGGGGACCCACCACACTCCACACCTCCCCAGTCTTACATGCACTAGGGATGCAGCGATCACCGGCACAGTGCCACCCCGCAGCACGAGACCCAGCGACCAGCGCCCCCGCCCCAGGTCCCAATTGCTACCATGGCCGAACCCCACCACCGCAACCCGAGAGAACCCCCAGCGACGCCCCCCACCCCCCACAGGGGCCACAACCCCCCAGGCACACCTGCAGTCCCCCTCCCCCACCGCCACCACACCACAACCCTCCCTCATTCACCAAACATACATGTACATCCACACCCACACACCTGCTCCATCAGCCCCCCCACACACCTGTACACAGACACACACACAATCCCTCATTCATACTCTAATGCACACATGAGCACTCGTTCACACACACCAACACACACTGACACACCCACCCCTACACACAAACGCGTGCACACACACACACACACACACACACACACACACACACACATTCTCTCTCACACACACACACACACTCCCCCAGCCCAGGACTCCCAGGCACCAGCCAGACACCAGGGCACGCACCCGCCCACCTCCACAGCGGCAAGTCCAGGCCAGCCCAGACGCCCCGGCGCATGCCGGGTTCCCCCACCCCCCCAGGAATGCAGCACCCGGACCCCAGGGCCAGGAACCGCACCCCGCCCACCCCTACCAGCCCAGCCACCCGACCTGGGGGACGCCGGCTACCGACCCAGGCCCAACCCGGAGCCCTCCGCCCCACCACCACAGGGCAACCATGGCGTCGGGTCCACCCCCACCCCAACCGGGACAAACACCAAACCGCCCCCAGAGCAGGGTGGTCCAGACCCCCACTCCGAGGGACCACTAGTGACCCGTAGCCCCGCGGCACCTCCTGCTGGCCTCCTAACACTCAGAGTGATATGATAGAGCTAATCACAGGAGTCCAGAGAGAATGAGACTGGTCCAGACTGGATCAGACTGGTCCAGTTGATTGTTTGCAGAGGCAGATATTGTCTCATTACTGATGTGATCTAATAGAAGGTTCCTAAACTGGTTCATGCTCAGATTGGCTTTTGTTTTCCAATTCACAAGAATAGTTTTCTTTGCGATGCATAAAGCAGTGAGGACCATGTGTGAGGTGTTAGTATCCATGTTGGTGTGGCCCAGGTCACCTAGTAAACACAGTGTGGGGGGGGCTGGAATACTGCATCTGAGCCATGTTGACAGGTCCTCACAGACCTGAAGCCTAAACCTCTGGACAGGTGCACACTGACACAAGGCATGTATGTAGTTATCAACAGAGTTATCTGTGCACTGTGAGCAGATGTTTGACTGAGTCAGACCCATCTGGAACATCCTTTGTCCTGTAGAATGAATTCTGTGAAGAATTTTGAACTGAATATTTGTAAATTTGGGTTTTTAGTCATTTTAAATGTATTTGAACATATTTGTGACCATGACTTTTGATCCAAATCACTGGATAAATCTGTCTCCCATTTTGAAGTCGGTAGGTAGATGAAGTCATCTGTTTTAGCATTAAGCCGATATATTTTGGATAGTAGCTTTGGGGTGTGAAGGTTAAAAAATTCTTCCACCTTGATTGGTAGTTGCAAGTTTAACTGGTTAGGGGTATATTTCTTACCTATAATAGATTTGATTTGGTGATATTCAAGAATGTGATGCTGCTAATCCCATGTTGTGAAGTGAGCGTGTCAAATGGTGCAAAGTTTCCGTCCACTATGATATTTTCTAAATGTGTTATTCCTTTGTCCTTCCACTGAGTAAAGTTTATAATTCTTTTATTTTGCAGGATGTCAGGGTTGTTCCAGATGGGTGTCTGCTTACATGGAATGGGTGAACATTTATTTATTTTAAGAAATTCCCACCAGGCTGTCAGAGTGGAGCTGATGTTCACACTTTTGTAACATTTATGATGCTTAATGGTTGAACTAATGAATGCTAAGTCACAGATTGCTAGATCATCACACATTGCCTGCTCTATATCTAGCCATGGCTCATCTAGATAACTAGGTTTGAGCCATTTGCAGATATACTGCAGCTTATTGGCTAGGAAATATTGGCCAAAGTGTGGAAGGTCTAAACCGCCCCTGTCTTTGGTCTGCTGTAATGTATTTAGACTTATACGTGATGGTTTGTTTTCCCAAAGGAATTTAGATATGTGTGAGTCCAGTGACTTGAACCAACTAGAAGATGGTTTGATGGGTATCATGGAAAATAAATAGTTAATTTTAGGTAAAATCATCATTTTGACGGTACCAACTCTCCCCATGAGTGAAATGGGTAATCGCCTCCACCGCAGAAGATCATCCTCTGTTGTTTTCAAGAGTATTCTACTGTCTTTATGATGAGTTTTGTTGAACCACATTTCGATGCCCTACCTGGCCTTGGGGGGGGGGGGGGGGGGGGGTCAAGGGGGGAGTGCAAGAAAGAAGAAGGTGCCGAGGATCCGCACGAGAAAGTATCAACAATACAAACAGTAATAACCGTGGTGATAATTATAATGGAAGCAATAACTACAACCAGAACTGAGTAAAACTGAGCAGAAGAGAGAGAAAAATAAACAAACAAACAAAACTACAATAAAATAAAATACATAAGACCTATTAAATGATGAATATAAGAAAAGAAAGCATGAACAATATTATAAACAATGTCCGCCCAAATAATACAAGTATCAAATAATACCAGTATCAAATAATACCAGTATCAAATAATACCAGTATCAAATAATACCAGTATCAAATAATACCAGTAACAAATAATACCAGTAACAAATAATACAAGTATCAAATAATACCAGTATCAAATAATACCAGTAACAAATAATACCAGTATCAATAATACCAGTAACAAATAATACCAGTATCAAATAATACCAGTAACAAATAATACCAGTAACAAATAATACCAATAACAAATACCAATAACAAATAATACCAGTAACAAATAATACCAGTATCAAATAATACCAGTAACAAATAATACCAGTATCAAATAATACCAATAACAAATAATACCAGTATCAAATAATACCAGTAACAAATAATACCAGTATCAAATAATACCAGTAACAAATAATACCAATAACAAATAATACCAGTATCAAATAATACCAGTATCAAATAATACCAGTATCAAATAATACCAGTAACAAATAATACCAGTATCAAATAATACCAATAACAAATAATACCAGTATCAAATAATACCAGTAACAAATAATACCAGTATCAAATAATACCAATAACAAATAATACCAGTATCAAATAATACCAGTAACAAATAATACCAGTATCAAATAATACCAATAACAAATAATACCAGTATCAAATAATACCAGTAACAAATAATACCAGTAACAAATAATACCAGTATCAAATCATACCAGTAACAAATAATACCAATAACAAATAATACCAGTATCAAATAATACCAGTATCAAATAATACCAGTATCAAATAATACCAGTAACAAATAAGACCAGTAACAAATAATACCAGTAACAAATAATACCAATAACAAATACCAATAACAAATAATACCAGTATCAAATAATACCAGTAACAAATAATACAAGTATCAAATAATACCAGTATCAAATAATACCAGTATCAAATAATACCAGTAACAAATAATACCAGTAACAAATAATACCAGTAACAAATAATACCAGTATCAAATCATACCAGTATCAAATCATACCAGTAACAAATAATACCAATAACAAATAATACCAGTATCAAATAATACCAATAACAAATAATACCAGTATCAAATAATACCAGTAACAAATAATACCAGTAACAAATAATACCAGTAACAAATAATACCAATAACAAATACCAATAACAAATAATACCAGTATCAAATAATACCAGTATCAAATAATACCAATAACAAATAATACCAGTATCAAATAATACCAGTAACAAATAATACCAGTATCAAATAATACCAGTAACAAATAATACCAATAACAAATAATACCAGTATCAAATAATACCAATAACAAATAATACCAGTATCAAATAATACCAGTATCAAATAATACCAGTATCAAATAATACCAGTAACAAATAATACCAGTATCAAATAATACCAATAACAAATAATACCAGTATCAAATAATACCAATAACAAATAATACCAGTATCAAATAATACCAATAACAAATAATACCAGTATCAAATAATACCAATAACAAATAATACCAGTATCAAATAATACCAGTATCAAATAATACCAGTATCAAATAATACCAATAACAAATAATACCAGTAACAAATAATACCAGTAACAAATAATACCAGTATCAAATCATACCAGTAACAAATAATACCAATAACAAATAATACCAGTATCAAATAATACCAATAACAAATAATACCAGTATCAAATAATACCAGTAACAAATAAGACCAGTAACAAATAATACCAGTAACAAATAATACCAATAACAAATACCAATAACAAATAATACCAGTATCAAATAATACCAGTAACAAATAATACCAGTAACAAATAATACAAGTATCAAATAATACCAGTATCAAATAATACCAGTATCAAATAATACCAGTAACAAATAATACCAGTATCAAATAATACCAGTAACAAATAATACCAGTAACAAATAATACCAATAACAAATACCAATAACAAATAATACCAGTATCAAATAATACCAATAACAAATAATACCAGTATCAAATAATACCAGTATCAAATAATACCAGTAACAAATAATACCAATAACAAATAATACCAGTATCAAATAATACCAATAACAAATAATACCAGTATCAAATAATACCAGTATCAAATAATACCAGTATCAAATAATACCAGTATCAAATAATACCAGTAACAAATAATACCAGTATCAAATAATACCAATAACAAATAATACCAGTATCAAATAATACCAGTAACAAATAATACCAGTAACAAATAATACCAGTAACAAATAATACCAGTATCAAATAAGACCAGTAACAAATAATACCAGTAACAAATAATACCAATAACAAATACCAATAACAAATAATACCAGTATCAAATAATACCAGTAACAAATAATACCAGTAACAAATAATACAAGTATCAAATAATACCAGTATCAAATAATACCAGTAACAAATAATACCAGTATCAAATAATACCAGTAACAAATAATACCAGTATCAAATAATACCAGTAACAAATAATACCAGTAACAAATAATACCAATAACAAATACCAATAACAAATAATACCAGTATCAAATAATACCAGTATCAAATAATACCAGTAACAAATAATACCAGTATCAAATAATACCAGTATCAAATAATACCAGTATCAAATAATACCAGTAACAAATAATACCAGTATCAAATAATACCAGTAACAAATAATACCAATAACAAATAATACCAGTATCAAATAATACCAATAACAAATAATACCAGTATCAAATAATACCAGTATCAAATAATACCAGTATCAAATAATACCAATAACAAATAATACCAGTATCAAATAATACCAGTAACAAATAATACCAGTATCAAATAATACCAGTATCAAATAATACCAATAACAAATAATACCAGTATCAAATAATACCAGTAACAAATAATACCAGTATCAAATAATACCAATAACAAATAATACCAGTATCAAATAATACCAGTAACAAATAATACCAGTATCAAATCATACCAGTAACAAATAATACCAATAACAAATAATACCAGTATCAAATAATACCAATAACAAATAATACCAGTAACAAATAATACCAGTAACAAATAATACCAATAACAAATATCAATAACAAATAATACCAGTAACAAATACCAATAACAAATAATACCAGTATCAAATAATACCAGTATCAAATAATACCAATAACAAATAATACCAGTATCAAATAATACCAGTAACAAATAATACCAGTAACAAATAATACCAGTATCAAATAATACCAGTATCAAATAATACCAGTAACAAATAATACCAATAACAAATAATACCAGTATCAAATAATACCAGTAACAAATAATACCAGTATCAAATAATACCAGTATCAAATAATACCAATAACAAATAATACCAGTATCAAATAATACCAATAACAAATAATACCAGTATCAAATAATACCAGTAACAAATAATACCAGTATCAAATAATACCAGTATCAAATAATACCAATAACAAATAATACCAGTATCAAATAATACCAGTATCAAATAATACCAGTAACAAATAATACCAGTATCAAATAATACCAGTAACAAATAATACCAGTAACAAATAATACCAGTATCAAATAATACCAGTATCAAATAATACCAATAACAAATAATACCAGTATCAAATAATACCAGTAACAAATAATACCAGTAACAAATAATACCAGTATCAAATCATACCAGTAACAAATAATACCAATAACAAATAATACCAGTATCAAATAATACCAATAACAAATAATACCAGTATCAAATAATACCAGTAACAAATAAGACCAGTAACAAATAATACCAGTAACAAATAATACCAATAACAAATACCAATAACAAATAATACCAGTATCAAATAATACCAGTATCAAATAATACCAGTAACAAATAATACCAGTAACAAATAATACAAGTATCAAATAATACCAGTATCAAATAATACCAGTAACAAATAATACCAGTATCAAATAATACCAGTAACAAATAATACCAATAACAAATAATACCAGTATCAAATAATACCAATAACAAATAATACCAGTATCAAATAATACCAGTATCAAATAATACCAGTATCAAATAATACCAGTATCAAATAATACCAATAACAAATAATACCAGTATCAAATAATACCAGTAACAAATAATACCAGTAACAAATAATACCAATAACAAATACCAATAACAAATAATACCAGTATCAAATAATACCAGTATCAAATAATACCAGTAACAAATAATACCAGTATCAAATAATACCAGTATCAAATAATACCAGTAACAAATAATACCAGTATCAAATAATACCAGTAACAAATAATACCAGTATCAAATAATACCAGTAACAAATAATACCAGTATCAAATAATACCAGTAACAAATAATACCAATAACAAATAATACCAGTATCAAATAATACCAATAACAAATAATACCAGTATCAAATAATACCAGTATCAAATAATACCAGTATCAAATAATACCAGTATCAAATAATACCAATAACAAATAATACCAGTATCAAATAATACCAGTAACAAATAATACCAGTAACAAATAATACCAGTATCAAATCATACCAGTAACAAATAATACCAATAACAAATAATACCAGTATCAAATAATACCAATAACAAATAATACCAGTATCAAATAATACCAGTATCAAATAATACCAGTAACAAATAAGACCAGTAACAAATAATACCAGTAACAAATAATACCAATAACAAATACCAATAACAAATAATACCAGTATCAAATAATACCAGTAACAAATAATACCAGTAACAAATAATACAAGTATCAAATAATACCAGTAACAAATAATACCAGTAACAAATAATACCAGTATCAAATAATACCAGTAACAAATAATACCAGTAACAAATAATACCAATAACAAATACCAATAACAAATAATACCAGTATCAAATAATACCAGTAACAAATAATACCAGTATCAAATAATACCAGTAACAAATAATACCAGTATCAAATAATACCAGTAACAAATAATACCAGTATCAAATAATACCAATAACAAATAATACCAGTATCAAATAATACCAGTAACAAATAATACCAGTATCAAATAATACCAGTAACAAATAATACCAATAACAAATAATACCAGTATCAAATAATACCAGTATCAAATAATACCAGTATCAAATAATACCAGTAACAAATAATACCAGTATCAAATAATACCAATAACAAATAATACCAGTATCAAATAATACCAGTAACAAATAATACCAGTATCAAATAATACCAGTATCAAATAATACCAATAACAAATAATACCAGTATCAAATAATACCAGTAACAAATAATACCAGTATCAAATAATACCAATAACAAATAATACCAGCATCAAATAATACCAGTAACAAATAATACCAGTAACAAATAATACCAGTATCAAATCATACCAGTAACAAATAATACCAATAACAAATAATACCAGTATCAAATAATACCAATAACAAATAATACCAGTATCAAATAATACCAGTAACAAATAATACCAGTAACAAATAATACCAGTAACAAATAATACCAATAACAAATACCAATAACAAATAATACCAGTATCAAATAATACCAGTAACAAATAATACCAGTATCAAATAATACCAGTAACAAATAATACCAATAACAAATAATACCAGTATCAAATAATACCAGTATCAAATAATACCAGTATCAAATAATACCAGTATCAAATAATACCAGTAACAAATAATACCAGTAACAAATAATACAAGTATCAAATAATACCAGTATCAAATAATACCAGTAACAAATAATACCAGTATCAAATAATACCAGTAACAAATAATACCAGTAACAAATAATACCAGTAACAAATAATACCAGTAACAAATAATACCAATAACAAATAATACCAGTATCAAATAATACCAGTATCAAATAATACCAGTATCAAATAATACCAGTAACAAATAATACCAGTAACAAATAATACAAGTATCAAATAATACCAGTATCAAATAATACCAGTAACAAATAATACCAGTATCAAATAATACCAGTAACAAATAATACCAGTATCAAATAATACCAGTAACAAATAATACCAGTAACAAATAATACCAATAACAAATACCAATAACAAATAATACCAGTATCAAATAATACCAGTATCAAATAATACCAGTATCAAATAATACCAGTAACAAATAATGCCAGTATCAAATAATACCAGTAACAAATAATACCAGTATCAAATAATACCAATAACAAATAATACCAGTATCAAATAATACCAGTAACAAATAATACCAGTATCAAATAATACCAGTAACAAATAATACCAATAACAAATAATACCAATAACAAATAATACCAGTATCAAATAATACCAGTATCAAATAATACCAGTATCAAATAATACCAGTATCAAATAATACCAATAACAAATAATACCAGTATCAAATAATACCAGTAACAAATAATACCAGTAACAAATAATACCAGTATCAAATCATACCAGTAACAAATAATACCAATAACAAATAATACCAGTATCAAATAATACCAATAACAAATAATACCAGTATCAAATAATACCAGTAACAAATAAGACCAGTAACAAATAATACCAGTAACAAATAATACCAATAACAAATACCAATAACAAATAATACCAGTATCAAATAATACCAGTAACAAATAATACCAGTAACAAATAATACAAGTATCAAATAATACCAGTATCAAATAATACCAGTAACAAATAATACCAGTATCAAATAATACCAGTAACAAATAATACCAGTATCAAATAATACCAGTAACAAATAATACCAGTAACAAATAATACCAATAACAAATACCAATAACAAATAATACCAGTATCAAATAATACCAGTATCAAATAATACCAGTAACAAATAATACCAGTAACAAATAATACCAGTAACAAATAATACCAGTATCAAATAATACCAATAACAAATAATACCAGTATCAAATAATACCAGTAACAAATAATACCAGTATCAAATAATACCAGTAACAAATAATACCAATAACAAATAATACCAGTATCAAATAATACCAATAACAAATAATACCAGTATCAAATAATACCAGTATCAAATAATACCAGTAACAAATAATACCAGTATCAAATAATACCAATAACAAATAATACCAGTATCAAATAATACCAGTAACAAATAATACCAGTATCAAATAATACCAGTATCAAATAATACCAATAACAAATAATACCAGTATCAAATAATACCAGTAACAAATAATACCAGTATCAAATAATACCAATAACAAATAATACCAGTATCAAATAATACCAGTAACAAATAATACCAGTAACAAATAATACCAGTATCAAATCATACCAGTAACAAATAATACCAATAACAAATAATACCAGTATCAAATAATACCAATAACAAATAATACCAGTATCAAATAATACCAGTAACAAATAATACCAGTAACAAATAATACCAGTAACAAATAATACCAATAACAAATACCAATAACAAATAATACCAGTATCAAATAATACCAGTATCAAATAATACCAGTAACAAATAATACCAGTATCAAATAATACCAGTAACAAATAATACCAATAACAAATAATACCAGTATCAAATAATACCAGTATCAAATAATACCAGTATCAAATAATACCAGTAACAAATAATACCAGTAACAAATAATACCAATAACAAATAATACCAGTATCAAATAATACCAGTATCAAATAATACCAGTATCAAATAATACCAATAACAAATAATACCAGTATCAAATAATACCAGTAACAAATAATACCAGTAACAAATAATACCAGTAACAAATAATACCAATAACAAATACCAATAACAAATAATACCAGTATCAAATAATACCAGTATCAAATAATACCAGTAACAAATAATACCAGTATCAAATAATACCAGTATCAAATAATACCAGTAACAAATAATACCAGTAACAAATAATACCAATAACAAATACCAATAACAAATAATACCAGTATCAAATAATACCAGTATCAAATAATACCAATAACAAATAATACCAGTATCAAATAATACCAGTATCAAATAATACCAGTAACAAATAATACCAATAACAAATAATACCAGTATCAAATAATACCAATAACAAATAATACCAGTATCAAATAATACCAGTAACAAATAATACCAGTATCAAATAATACCAGTATCAAATAATACCAGTATCAAATAATACCAGTATCAAATAATACCAATAACAAATAATACCAGTATCAAATAATACCAATAACAAATAATACCAGTATCAAATAATACCAGTAACAAATAATACCAGTATCAAATAATACCAGTATCAAATAATACCAATAACAAATAATACCAGTATCAAATAATACCAATAACAAATAATACCAGTATCAAATAATACCAGTAACAAATAATACCAGTATCAAATAATACCAGTATCAAATAATACCAGTAACAAATAATACCAGTAACAAATAATACCAGTATCAAATAATACCAGTATCAAATAATACCAGTAACAAATAATACCAGTATCAAATAATACCAGTAACAAATAATACCAGTATCAAATAATACCAGTATCAAATAATACCAGTAACAAATAATACCAGTAACAAATAATACCAGTATCAAATAATACCAGTATCAAATAATACCAGTATCAAATAATACCAGTATCAAATAATACCAGTAACAAATCCAGCCAACATCAGCTGTTCACATGAATCTGCTGTAACGGAGTGACTGCATCAGAGGAAAGAAAGAGAACAAGGAAAGAGACTGAAGAACACAGACATGGAACTGCAACTGCACCCCCCCCCGAAGGACCAGGGACCAACAAAGAGAGCCCCTAGGACCAGCAACCCCCCCCCCCCCCCAAGGACCAGGGACCAACAAAGAGAGCCCCTAGGACCAGCACCCCCCCCCCCCCCCCAAGGACCAGGGACCAACAAAGAGAGCCCCGAGGACCAGCAACTGCACCCCTTCAAAGGACTACTACATATAGTACTTTAAAATACTGACATCTACTACATATGGTACCGTAAAATACTCACATCTACTACATATAGTACTTTAAAATACTGACATCTACTACATATGGTACTGTAAAATACTCACATCTACTACATATAGTACTTTAAAATACAGACATCTACTACATATGGTACCGTAAAATACTCACATCTACTACATATAGTACTTTAAAATACTCACATCTACTACATACGGTACTTTAAAATACTCACATCTACTACATACGATACTGTAAAATACTCACATCTACTACATATAGTACTTTAAAATACTCACATCTACTACATACAGTACTTTAAAATACTCACATCTACTACATATGGTACTTTAAAATACTCACATCTACTACATACGGTACTGTAAAATACTCACATCTACTACATATGGTACTTTAAAATACTCACATCTACTACATACGGTACTTTAAAATACTCACATCTACTACATACGGTACTGTAAAATACTCACATCTACTACATATGGTACCGTAAAATACTCACATCTACTACATATAGTACTTTAAAATACTCACATTTACTACATATGATACTGTAAAATACTCACATCTACTACATACGGTACTGTAAAATACTCACATTTACTACATATGATACTGTAAAATACTCACATCTACTACATATGATACTGTAAAATACTCACATCTACTACATACGGTACTGTAAAATACTCACATTTACTACATACGGTACTTTAAAATACTCACATCTACTACATACGGTACTTTAAATACTCACATCTACTACATACGGTGCTTTAAAATACTCACATCTACTACATACGGTACTTTAAATACTCACATCTACTACATACGGTACTTTAAAATATTCACATCTACTACATACGGTACTTTAAAATATTCACATCTACTACATACGGTACTTTAAAATACTCACATCTACTACATACGGTACTTTAAATACTCACATCTACTACATACGGTACTTTAAAATACTCACATCTACATACGGTACTGTAAAATACTCACATCTACTATATATGGTACTGTAAAATATTTTCATGTTCTTTCACCGTATTGTTATTTTTGTTCCATGTTCTTTACTAAATAACAGATCAGATGTTCATGTTTTCTTAGAATTTTCCTTTGTGCTTGTTTAAATGTTTTTTTCCAAAAACTGAGCATATGTTCCGATAAGTTAACTCTTTCTTCGCCAATGACAAGGTTTTCCGTCAATCCGTCCTTTCACTGTTATACTGTAGTTGAAGCTGTTGCGGATCATGTGAATTACTTCCCTTAGTCCAAAAACAAACAATTAAGCAGCTTTTTCAGAAAAATTAAGGACCGGGTGTAAAGTTTTCGAATCACTGTATCCCATAGCAACTCATACAGCGCCAGTCACTGTGAATGAGGAAATGCCGACTCTGCAGGAACTGCACGCAGTTTCAAAGGCCTTAAAGATGATTATGGAGACACAGTCCGACAATTCAATATATGATGGAGCTACAGAAGAACCTTTAGAGACAGGAACGGAGAAACAGAAGGTGAGGGAGGGGGGCACAGAGCGACACAGAGACAATGACAGACAGGAGGAAGAGAAAAGAGACATTTGTAGAGGACATTCAAGGAGAAGACAGACACACAGACATGGGACAGACAAAGGACAGCTAGTGTTCATCTGTTAGAGTGAGTTCAGATTCAGACTGAGGACACAGAACAGATTCAGCTGTAGAATGTCAGCAGGACACAGGGAAGACACTGTGGGATTTGGCTTTAGTAGGAAATAAATAAATACATATATTCATACATAGATAAATAACTAGATGTCCATACAATTATTTACAGATCAAACACAGCAGCTGGTCCAACAGGAGGATGTGGTAGAGCCAAGGAAAGACCAGAAATCTACAGTATTAATGCATTTGTTTCTTCTTTTTTTTTTTTTTCTTGAAAATGAGGAATATTGAAGTGTTTATATTAAAAAAAACTAATATGTGTTAGACTTATAACTGATGTATGGAAATGTGTAAAGTTTATAAAGAACCTGGTGCTTTAAAAGATGTTTTGTCTAAAGTTTGGTGTGGATTCCCCTAACATTTTGTAGAATGATGGGATATCTTAGAGCTGTTTGTTATTATTATTGTTGTTGTTATTATTTTATTTTGTGGTTTTGAATGTAGTGTTAGTGTTTGTAAATAAGAAAGAGTCAAAAATGTAAATAGGAAATCAGTTTTATCTTGAAAATCAATATCTTTGAAAAAAACAACGCAATTTTCTCAGTTTTTTGCTCAAAATTAATTTTTTTCCTGAAAATGACCAATATTCAAATTTTTACATCTCACGAACAAATGAAGATAGAATAAAATATTTTTTTGTGTTTAAAAGTTCAAGTTCTGTTCTTTCTTCTGATGTATTCAGTGTTCACATACTCCTAACACAACATTTTCAGTCAGCCTTTGAAGATTCGTGAATATGACCAATCAAAAATAAGTTCAAGTGGTCCTGGCTCAAAGAAACTAATAGAAAAGGTGATTTTCTGTCGCAGTACGTCCAGAAGACAAGCAAACCAGGTTCGTTACTCATTGAAGTCATTCAGAAAAGTTCAGGGTTTTTTTCTTTCCTCACTTTCATCACTAACTTATAGTTACATGCAACACAGTACTTACACAACATGCCATCTTTCCAAAAATGATCTTTTCCCGGTGAAACTACCACAGTAACAACACATGACAATGTGCCTGGCAGGGCCGTGCAGAGAGCTATAAAGGGGCAGGGGCTCAAACTTCCAAAAGGGCACATGAAAACGAATAACCACCGATTACAAAGTTCACATCTAGCAACAAGCAACATTATTAATCCACAGCAAGTCAAAGATGGACCACATGGTCCAGATCAATGTTCTCAATACTGGGTCTGTCCTCCCTGAGCCCTAAGGATCCATCTAAGCCTACTAGTTACAGGCCCATAGCATTAACATCTAATTTATGCAAGATAATGGAGAGGATGGTAACAGAAAGGTTATCTAATGTACTTGAAAAGAATGGATTGCTGGCAAGTTGTCAGAGTGGTTTCAGGAAAGGTGGTGGTACAATGGATTCAGTGCTGAGGCTGGAGACTGAAATAAGGAAGGCTCAGAGTAATAGGGAGTCAGTTGTCACAGTGTTTTTTGATCTAGAAAAGGCATATGACATGATGTGGAAGGAAGGACTGCTAATAAAGCTGCATAAGATGAGTGTGGGAGGGAGAAGGTTCAATTGGATAAAGGATTTTCTTTTTGGAAGGAAAGTTCAGGTTCAGATTGGGTTTGAAGTGTCGAGTCAACACATGGTTGGTAATGGTACACCTCAAGGCAGTGTTATTAGTCCTTTGTTGTTCACTGTTATGATAAATGATGTTTTCTTAAAAGTACCACAAGACATAGGCAGGTCATTGTTTGTAGATGATGTGGAAGAGAGGAAGGAATATGGAACATGCTGTCAGGAAAGTACAAAGAGCGACTGATGAGGTGGTGGAGTGGGGGTATGAATGGAGATGCAGATTTTCAGTGGACAAAAGTCAGACTATGATATTTACGAGGAAGAGAGTGGAGGAAGGGATGAAACTAAGAATGTATGGGAAGGGATTAGAGATGGTTAGGAAATTCCAGTTTTTAGGGGTGCTCTTTGACACACGGTTAACTTGGTCAGACCATATACAGAGAATAGAAGACAAATGTGAAAAAGTAATAAATGTGATGAGGTGTCTGACAGGTAACAACTGGGGTGCAAGTAGCTCAGCACTTCAGAGTCTATGTAGTCTGGATCAGGTCAGTTCTTGATTATGGTTGTATTGCTTTTATGGTTCAGCAGCTAGACCTTTAATTAAAATGTTAGGTGTGGTGCAAGCACTGGCCTTAAGGCTGTGCAGTGGGGCATTTAAAACATCACCTGTCTGCCCTGCAAGTGGAAATGCCCTTAGAAATCAGAAGGAAGCAACTGATGACAAACTACTGGGTTAATTTACAGGAACACAATGACTCTCAGCCAACAAAAGCTGTGGTGCAGGAGTGCTGGGAAGATGCAAGGAGTCAGAGGGATAATTTTAGTAAGATAGGGAATGTCACTGCAAGACAGATGGGAGTGTTTGGTTTAAGAATTAGTCCCTCTGTGGTGTATCCAGATGTGGCCCCTTGGATGCTGCTATGCCCAGATGTGGACTGGCATCTGTTAGAAGTTAAAGGGAAGGGAGAATGGACAGATCTGGTAAGTGCATTCAATGATCATGTTTCAAAAAAGTATGGGGAATTTACAGTTGTTTACACAGATGGCACCAAAAAACCTGAGACAGGAGTGACAGGGTTTGGGGTGGCAGTACCAGCAAAAGGAACTGAATGAAGCAGAAGAACATGTGATAAGTTAGGGGTCTGCACAGTGGAGATGGTGGCAGTGTTGGTGGCTTTGAAATGGGTTGAAAAAACTAAACAAGAGAAGGTGTTGATATGGTCTGACTCAGCTTCAGTTCTGACGAGCCTGAAATCATTCAGATCAAACAGCTGACAAGACATCTGATTTGAAATACTGAAGTCAGGTACAAAAATAACAAATCAGGGGGGGCAGGTGAAGTTTTTGTGGGTGAAGCACATGTAGGGGTGAGAGGGACTGAAAAGGTGGATAAATTGGCAAAGAGAGTTGTAAAGAAGCAAAATATAGAAATGCATATTAATGTGAGTAAGGCAGAGGTCAAATGTGAAATATGGAAGAAAAGTACTCAAATGTGGCAAAAGAGGAGGGATGGAGAGAGCAAAGGAAGACAGTTATATGAAATACAGAAGAGTGTTAGAGTACAAAGGATGGGAAGTGGAATAAGGAGAGAAGAAATAATAATGAGACGGTTAAAGCTGAGGCACTGCACATGAAATAAAACAATGAAAGTAATAGGAAAACATGGAACAGGTTTGTGTGAAGGATGTGGAGCATGTTTTATTAAGATGTACTAAATATGACACACAGAGAGAGGAGATGAGGAGGAGGATGACAGTCAGGGGTAAAGGAATTCCCACTGAAGGGGGTTTTAGAAATGGGTAGGAGGGAACAGGTTAAGGCACTTATGGATTTTTTAAAGAGCACAGGGGTATATGTTAGAATCTGAGGGATACAGGCGGTATATAGTGGACTACAGAGGGAAGGTGAGTGTTTGAGAATATAAGAGAGTTTTGGGTTTTTTTGTAACCATTTATTAGTTGTTTTATGGGGATAAAGAAGGTTGTGTAGTGTCAGACCCACACTCCGGAACAAGAGGTGGCGGTAATGCAACATAAGCTGGATGCCAAGCACCTTTAAAAACGAAGAAGACTTCTGTTTACTTTCACTTTCCTCCTCCGTCGTCTTTCGTCCAGCTCTGTGCATCTGAGGGTCAAGTTCTCCTGTTTAACCCTTTAACGGCTCTTTCATGTCGGTGCTCACTGGGGCTCTGGACTTTAGCTCCAGTTTGAAGCGGAAAAACCTGCCGCTTTTTGCTCAACCGGAGCCTGATCCTTCACCGAGGCCTGGTGAAAGGGGGTCCGATTCAGAGGAGCAGGTTCTGGACTGAAACCACCGTCCGTCCATCCGGTCAGGGCTGGTTTCACATGGTCCAACTGAGGCCGAAGGTTCTGAAGCTCCGGGATCTGACGAACAATTAAACTGCGTCACAGAACCGAGTAAAGACCGGAAGTAAGTCGGGGAGGGGGGGGGGGGGGGGGTCAGACCTGAACCTTTTCAGGGAATAAACTCTGGTTGCGTGAACGCCCCACCCAGTGTCACCACGGTGCGTTCAGTGCCTGTGGGAACTGTTATAATTCTGGAGACCTATAAAACCATCATGCGTCTGTTTTTCTCTGCATTAATCTATCTAAACTCTTCAGTTCAACTTAAAACTAGCAAAAGATCAATAATTTTCAGATTTTTAACCCCAGAGGATTAAAGATTTACACACCCTGGAGCCAATCACAGTAGGTTTATTGTGTTGTCTGTGTGTGATTGGATGATTTTCTGTGTCTTACAGTCACATATGTAGGACCAGAAGGATCCAAATATATTAGTTTATGGAACATGTACATTTATCATCAACTAAAAGCTGTCACAGACATAAAAAAGAAAAAAAAAATCACATTAAAAGTTCTAGAAATTATTCAGTAATGTATAGAAATTAACAGATTTATTCATAGATGAATCAGTAATAAATGGATTGTTGATTAATTTGAAGCAGAATCAGTGTTTTCTGCTGCACATTTACACTGTGTCAAAGCATCAATGTGACGACCAAACAAACGAGCCAATCACCATCCAGTAACATGTCATGTGACTGTTCAGAGCTCCTCCCACTGCAGGCGTTGACACCTGATGTCTTTACAGGTGAGACTCAGATTGATCCTGGAAACAGCTCAGCGGTGACGAACACAAACCCTTTTATGTTGGACGTCCACAGGTGAGTTTGATCTGGGACTCTTTGAATCCAATCAGGACGCTTTGATCTGAGTCTGTGACAACAAACTGATCTGGAAACACTTTACACATGTTTCTGATGTTTAAAGTCAGTCTGGGTTCATGACGTTGTTTTGATTGGACTCTGATAACTGTTGACCTTTGACCTTTCACATTCACAGTTTAGTCAGTTATTGATGAACTAGAATCTGATCAGGTGATAAAGAGCTGCTGTTTAGGTCAAATAAACCGACTTCAACGTGTTCGTGACCTTCCTCAGTCGTCGTCTACAGATAAAAGTCCGACACAACAGGACACTAACACTTCCTGTCAAACCTTTCAAAATAAAAGTAGATTGAGCTGCTGTTTATCATGTACAGGATGAATCCGTGTGGATTCAGGTCTGGACTGATGGTTTGTGTTCTGATGTGGATTCAGCAGAATGGATCAGAGTGAGGACAGAGAGGAGGGAGCCCCTCCCTGGAAGACCACCCACAGACCTCCAACAGGACCAGGACCTGATCCCAGATCCGGACCTGGAAGCAGACCTGGACCTGGACCCGGAGCCAGCTGTGTGTCCATGAAGAGTGATGACTCCATGAAACAAGAGAGGTATTGTAAAACAGGACCTGCTCCACAGACTCAGTAAGTGAACCTCAGATCTGGTCCAGATCCACCAACAGGGTTTTCAGCTCAGTTAGTCCTAACTTGGTGTTCTATGTCTGACCTAAAGTTAGTCCTGTTGCACTGTTGACATCACATGGTCTTTTTCTTCAGTCTAATAAAAGTCAGACACAACAAGACACTTCCTGTGAAACCTTTCAGAATAAAAGCTGACACTATTTAGATTCAAACCCAACATTGACGATGTCATATACCAGGATGTTTTACTGCACTCAGGAGAATGAAGTTAATGTGTTCTGTAATTTTAAGATCCATTTATTATTATTGTTATTATTATTGTTGTTGTTGCTCCTATTAAAGCTTAACCTGTAATAATCCTGACATATAATGTGTTATGGGCTGGTATGTGAATTAAAATATTAACCTCATGTAAACCAGGTCATTAAAACTAAGTTAGATTTCACTGTTATGTTTAATTATGTAACTTAATGTCCAACATCAACCAGATCAATATCAGAGTTCAGCACTAAAACCACTGTACCATCAATGTTCACAGACCTGGACCTGGACCTGGACCCAGTTGTGCGTCCATGAAGAGTGATGACTCCATGGGTCGAGGGATATCTTTTTAAAAAGGACCTGTTCCACAGACTCAGTAAGTGAACCTCAGATCTGGTCCCGTTTCACCAACATGGTTTTCAGCTCAGTCAGTCCTAACTTGGCGTTCTAGGTCTGACCTAAAGTTAGTCCTGTTGCACCGTCGGTGTCACATGGTCTTTTTCTTCAGTCTCTGGTTCAGACACTAGCAGGAGAATCACACTAAACCTGATCAATGAAAACCTCTTGTTGTAGTTGGAGCTGGTCCTGGATGATCCTGGATCAGAGTCCAGGGTTGGTTCCTGGTCCATTGAACACCTTTGGATCATATGTTGTGAGTGCAGATGGTGAGGACACACATTGTTAGGACAGAGCTGTTGGTTTCATCCTAATGTGGATGAGATCAACTAAACCCAGTGAGTGTGAAGCTCCAAACACACTCAGATGTGGATTCTCAGTGGGACCAGCAGGACCAGGACACCTGTCCCACTACAGGGGGTCATGTGACTCATGTTGACGTCCAGGTGCGTCCACCTGTCGGTGTCAGTGTGGACAGACATAATGTGAGCTCATTGTTGATGATTGGTCCACAGAGCGGAGCAGCAGAGCTCAGAGGTTCCCACTGGTCTACAGGATCAGACTCAGCTGGACTCCACATCTGAGGTGTGTACATGTCCAACATCTACATGGTCCATCTGTTCTGTCCAATCATCTCCTGCTGCTGGTTTCAGACCAGTGGACGTCACTGTGTTTAACATGGACCTGAGCTTTGGTCCATGGGTGGACTTTGTGTCTTTCATCATGTTTTGTGTTCCAGCTGCTGGAGGAGAACATCTGCACTTTTGTCAAGAATGAACTGAAGAAGTTCCACAAGGTTCTGAGTACAGATTACCCAGAATGCTTAGAGAGTCTGAGTGATGAGGATGAAGAGCAGAGGAGGAGCTCAGAAGCTTTTCTGAAGATCACACTGAACTTCCTGAGGAGGCTGAAGCAGGAGGAGCTGGCTGAGCGTCTGCACCGCAGTAAGACCATTCTGTACAGATTGAACAGATGAAAATACTGGATTTACTGTGAGACTGATGGTTTGATCTGGGTCTGCATTCAGGAAGTCAGTGTGGAGTTCAGCGGAAACTGAAACGGAACCTGCAGCAGAAGTTTGAGTGTGTGTTTGAGGGCATCGATAAAGAAGGACTCCCCAAAACCCTCCTGAACCAGATCTACACAGAGCTCTACATCACAGAGGGAGGGGCTACAGAGGTCAACCAGGAACATGAGGTCAGACAGACTGAAACAGCATCCAGGAACCCACACAGACCACCAACAACCATCACATGTACAGACATCTTTAAAACACCACCTGACACAGATGAACCAATCAGAACAGTGCTGACAAAGGGTGTGGCCGGCATCGGGAAAACAGTGTCCACACAGAAGTTCAGTCTGGACTGGGCTGAAGACAAAGCCAACCAGGACATCCACTTCATATTTCCATTCACCTTCAGAGAGCTGAATGTGCTGAAACAGAAGAAGTTCAGCTTGGTGGAACTGGTTCATCACTTCTTCTCTGAAACCAAAGAAGCAGGAATCTGGATCTTTGAAGACCTCCAGGTGGTGTTCATCTTAGATGGTCTGGATGAGTGTCGACCTCCTCTGGACTTCAACAACACTCAGATCCTGACTGATGCGACAGAGTCCACCTCAGTGGATGTGCTGCTGATGAACCTCATCAGGGGGAACCTGCTTCCCTCTGCTCGCCTCTGGATAACCACACGACCTGCAGCAGCCAATCAGATCCCTGCTCAGTGGGTGGACATGGTGACAGAGGTCAGAGGGTTCACTGACCCACAGAAGGAGGAGTACTTCAGGAAGAGGTTCACAGATAAAAGACAGACCAACACAATCATCTCCCACATCAAGACGTCACGAAGCGTCCACATCATGTGTCACATCCCAGTCTTCTGCTGGATCACTGCTAATGTTCTGGAGGACGTGTTGAAGACCACAGAGGGAGGAGAACTGCCCAAGACCCTGACTGAGATGTACATCCACTTCCTGGTGGTTCAGGCCAAACTGAAGAACGTCAAGTATGATGGAAGATCTGGGACAGATTCACCCTGGAGTCCAGAGACCAGGAAGATGATTGAGTCTCTGGGAAAACTGGCCTTTGAGCAGCTAAAGAAAGGAAACCTGATCTTCAATGAATCCGACCTGACAGAGTGTGGCATCGATATCAGCTCAGCCTCAGTGTACTCAGGAGTGTTCACAGGGGTCTTTGTAGAGGAGAGAGGAGGGTACCAGGACCAGAGGTTCTGCTTCATCCATCTGAGTGTCCAGGAGTTTGTGGCTGCTCTTCATGTCCATCAGACCTTCATCAACACTGGAGTCAGTCTGCTGTCAGAAGAACAAACCACATCTCAGAGGTCTGGATCTGCACAGGCACAGTTCTACCAGACCGCTGTGGACCAGGCCTTACAGAGTCCAGATGGACACCTGGACCTGTTCCTGCGCTTCCTCCTGGGTCTATCACTGCAGACCAATCACAGACTCCTACACGGTCTGATGAAACAGACAGGAAGTAGCTCAGAGACCAATCAGGAGACAGCTGAGTACATCAAGGAGAAGCTCAATGATAAACTGTCTGTAGAGAAAAGCATCAACCTGTTCCACTGTCTGAATGAACTGGAGGATCGATCTCTGGTGGATCAGATCCAACAGTACCTGAGAGGTGGAGGTCTCAACCCATATGTTCTGTCTCCTGCTGAGTGGTCAGCTCTGGTCTTCATGTTACTGTCATCAGATAAAGATCTGGATGAGTTTGACCTGAACAAATACCATGGTTCAGAGGAGGCTCTTCTGAATTTGCTGCCAGTCGTCAAAGCCTCCAACAAAGCTGTGTGAGTCCAGACAGAGTGGAGTTTATTGAATTTAGAGTCTGGTTTAGGACATTTTTATACCTTATTCATTCCTTGTCAAACCACCACACTGATCATATTAATCAACATCAGAACTTGATGGAATTCACATCCAATCCACTTCATGTGTATGACAGTAGGAGCACATCTGATCCAGTCCATCAAACATGTGAGTTAGTTTATGGTGGACCATGGATTTAGATCCTGTTTGGTCTTCAGTGCTGGTTCCAGATTCTCTTTAAATAAATCTGTAAATGTACGTGTTACTGAGACCCCCAGATAAATGAAGGGGTCATAACCATAATCAGAAATGAACAGCAGTGAAGGTCCAGACGGTTTGTCTGAGTGTTCACAGGAAATAGGAGCTCTGTGATACATTGACTTTAGAACCTGATATTTGACCAAAACTAGTGATTATCTGTAGAACTATTGGAACTGAAATGAAGTGGAGTTTAGTGAAGATCAGTTTGTTCTGCTGCTGTTTTGAATAGAACAAACCAATCTGTTCTGTTTCTGCAGACTGACTGTCTATTACCTATCAGATGAAGGCTTTGAAGGTCTGTCCTCAGTTCTCAGATCCCAGTCCTCTAGTCTCAGACATCTGGACCTCAGCACCAACGACCCGAAGGATTCAGGACTGAAGATCCTGTCAGATGGACTAAGGAGTCCAGACTGTAAACTGGAGACTCTCAGGTCAGATAAAGTTAGAATCTGAATTCAGTTCTTTCTGATCTTTTGGTCCTGACTGAGTTTGATTCAGTCATGTTCTACTTGTTTAAATGCAGGTGTATTAGATCTAGAGCTGCACAATCAAGTCAATCACAAGCAGTGGGGGCTGGTCAGTAGAGGGCGCTAGGGCGCCGCCCCACCTGTCTCACATGAAGAAGAAGACGATAGGAATCACCTAAAATAATTGGACAAAAACATGAATATTTAAATAAATGAGTAATACATGATACAGGCTGTGAGTACTGTGTATAATCTGCATTCAAGTGGAGTTTAAACATGTTTTCTGTCGTTCAGTGAACAGTCAACTGACGTGTTTCCTGTTTGGGGCAAAAATCTGTGTCCAAGGCTCTGCCTTATGATGGAGTATTAGGGCCACAAAAGAAAAAAAAACACTTGTCACTATGAGAATAAAGTCATTATTTAATGAGAATAAAGTCATTATTTAATGAGAATAAAGTCATAATATGAGAATAAAGTCGTACCCACTCATCGAATAATGTAGAACTTGGAACATTTAGTGCAGTTCTTTCATTTGGGGGTTAGACACAAAGGCCAAATACTGAGTCTGCCCCCCCCCCCCATCAACACATTATCATTAGTCTAAGGACTTTGAAGTGAGTTTGCACACATTTGGGTTTGTTGTAAGAACTGAACTGATTTGTAGTAAATTTCCTCTTTTGTGGAGGAGAAACTGCTGCAGTGTTCATCTGTAGGACTATTGGAGAAAACAGCAGAACTAAACACAGAGGGTTTGTGTTTGTGAACAAAGTGTGAGGATTCTACTGTGAGTTTGAGTCCAACAGAAGGGAAAGGATCTGCTTCACTTGTTGGCTTCGCTATAAAACCGGAAACAAAATATTATGAGTTTAATCTCATTAAAGTACATCTTTATTCTTGTTAATTAACAACTTTAATCGCATTAAATAATAAGTTTTTGCAACGACTTTATTCTCATTAAATAATGACTTTATTGTCATTAATTCATGACTTTATTCTCGTTAAATAATGAGTTTTTTAGAACTACTTTATTCTCATTAAATAATGACTTTATTCTTGTTAATTAATGACTTTATTGTGGTTATTTAACGACTTTAATCACATTCAATAATGAGTTTTTAAAACTACAACTTTATTCTGGTTAATTAACAACTTTATTCTCATTAAATAATGACTTTATTCTGGTTAATTAACGACTTTATTCTGGTAGTGACAAGTGTTTTTATTTTCTTATGTGGTCCTAATACGCCGTCGTACTGCCTTTATCATAATAGACTCTCATTATAAATGGAGCACGTGCAGTAGACCCCCTCCAAAACAAGAGATAGGAGAACCTCGGCCCCGCCCACAGGAGTAAACGTCACATCCCAAAAAGAATCCAGACCTTCCTCAAAAATGGAATCAGTGAACAGGTCCATAAGTAAAACTACTGAGCCATGACTGAGAGGATGGACAGATCAGTGGATAACACAACTGGATTAGATGCAGGAGACATGAGTTGGATTCCTGGCATGAGTGAGATCATTGATTTGTTTTAACCCTTAGGTTGATTTTCTATTTTTTTACTGTCATGTGATCTACCTGCACTACCTTCACCCCTGGTCTAAATGCATTTTCCATATTATCAGTGGAAAACAGACTCATCAGGGACATGTCTGACTTTAACAACAGAGTCAGAGAAAAATGTGCATGTTTGAAGGATAGACGGAGAAATTTACAGATAAAAATACACGACTGAAAACACATACTGTGTATTTTTATTTGAATTTAAATGAATATTTTAAAATAGTGGTGTCTGTACTTTGGTGTATCCTAGTGGTGATATGTGGTTGTAGTGCAGCTGAAAACTGACCTGGATACTGCACCACCAACAAACAATTTCACCAGCCGCCACTGATCACAAGTGGAATCACTATATCGACCTATGTAATTATAAAATGGAAAAAGACGACAATTTAAAGGTCAGGATTTAGGTGGATTTATGGTGATCCAAATGGAAAATTAGGGAATAAAAGTTCAACACAACTTCTGTTGAATGGAGATGATTTGGATTCAGTGACACTGAGCAGATGGAGATACTGTGGAAAACAGGAAAAATGAAAATCACAACATTAAGGTGTTTCTACTTTTAAGTTTTGGTATTTTTACACTAATTTCAGTTTTTATGTTTGATTTGATTTTGTTAAATGACTCATCTGTGCATTTGATTTGATAAACAAGCAAACAGACTCAAATTACAATAAAAAATGTGTTTTTCCCTAAATTGTGCAGCTTTATTTGGATCTGAGCTGTAGAACAAACTGAGATCTATGTGGACTGTGATGGTCCTTCAGTCCAGACCTGACCTGATTGTAATCCAAATCTCATCTGTGTCCTCCAGGTGGAGGATCTGTAACCAGTCAGAGAGAAGCTGTGAAGGTCTGTCCTCAGGTCTCAGATCTCAGTACTCTAGTCTGACTCTTCTGGACCTCGACAACATGGACCTGAAGGATTCAGGACTGAAGATCCTGTCAGATGGACTAAGGAGTCCAGACTGTAAACTGGAGACTCTCAGGTTTGGATTGTTCAACCAGTGTGAACGATGATGATTCAAAGCATGATGTACCTGTAGTGGATCAGTCTGAGCTGGTTTTCAGAGCAGCTGTTCAGTGTCTGACATGAAACACATGCATGTTCCTTTATTTCTATGAAACAAACACAGGAACTAAACTGGATGAAGATGTATTTGAACCAAATGAGTCTAAATCTACAGATATGATCCAAAGGACAGTAAAGTGTCTACAGTCTGAGGGTTGGACTGGAGTAGAACTGGTTTGTCTGTTCAAACCCTGGAACCCCAGAACCATTGAACCTTTGATTTGGAGGTGCTGAAGGATGTTCATTTATGCACTTGATGTTTTTGGACCAATATCTGGACATTTGTGTCTATATTTGGTCAAAGTCAATCTTCATCCAGTTAAATTTGTCTGAGTAACAATAAAAGATCAGGTCTTTCCAGACTAGGGACGTAACAATATGAACATTTCATATCACGGTTCCTGTGACCAACATTATCACGGTTATCATTATTATCACAGTATTGTTGAAATTGTTCTCAAAATGTTCAAAAAGTACTAAAACACACACTGAAATAATTTAACCAAGTTATATTTTGAAAAAACAAACAAAAAACCAAATAAAATAATTGTCACAATGTACTTTCTGTGGCAGAAACCTTCAAGTATTAACCCTTAGTGGTCTGAGCTTATTTTGTCTGTTTTTCAGTCCTTTGGATTTTGCCTTTCTATACTATATAAACAAATGTTTACTATACCCATGTTTGGTGTCTTTTTTTTTCAGCACAACTTCATCTGTCTCATCTGTCTGTTATTTTTCACTTTAACCTACTATATCAACACAAAAGGACAAAAAACACACAAAAAATAAAAAATCCAATTTGAAAAATGTACATAATTTATTCCATATTTAGCAGCGTGTTCTAACACACCGCTACTGTAAACACACAAGGACAAGGTGAAGTGACCTGCCTAAATACCTGTGCTCTTGGCGACAGGACAGCGACACCCAATGACATGGCACAGTAAATACACCTCATGTGACAACAATAATTTGTGACTCTGAACTTTATGAATATGGCTCTTACAACATAAATAACACACAGATGTTTAACGAACCTTTTCACAGACTTTAAAAGTGAATATTGGTTCCAAATATTAGGTATAGAAAATTAAAATTGTAATAAATTTAAACTAGACTCAAATATTTGACATAAAAACAGATCTTTACATCGGCGTTTTCTCTGGGAAAGTGCGGTAATCAAACACGGTTATCATGAGAATTAGAATTTAAAGGGTAATACTAACCGTCTGACATTTTCCCACAGTTTATCATTATACCTGTAAATGTTCCATCCCTATTCCAGACTTTGGACAGGGACTGGACTAATCTGAGTCTGTGTTCAGATGTTGTCCTGAAGCGAGTCAGTCCAATAGAAACTGGCTCCAGGTCAATCCCATTTGTGCTGAAATCCATCCACAGAATAACTGTGTCCAACAGCTGACGCTGCTTCTTTTCCTCCTCAGATGATGTGTGATGTTTTGTGTTGCAGACTGTCAGGATGTCTGATCACAGAGGAAGGATGTTCTTCTCTGGTCTCAGCCCTACAGTCCAATCCGTCCCATCTCAGACTGCTAGACCTGAGCTACAACCATCCAGGAGCCTCAGGACAGGAGCTGTGTGCTCTAGTGGAGGATCCACACTGGACACTGGACACTGTCAGGTATGGACTGAGCTGATGCACACGCACAGAATGTGTGATAGAACAGGTGGAGCTGACAGGAACACTCTGTCACAGCTGATTCCACATCCTTTACTGAAGTTCCAGACCACGGTCACAGATACAGACCTTCAATAAGGGACTGACAGGAACCATGGACTGGATGTGAACAGAAAAGCTGGAGTGGATCACAGTGATGGAATGTCCATGTTTAATGCTGCTCTGACCCCCCCCCCCCCCCCCCCTCCTCCTTTCAGGTTGGAGCCCAGTGGAGTCCGATGGTTGAAACCAGGTCTGAGGAAGTGTAAGTGGATTTCCATTGGATTCCAGAGTAAACCCAACCTGAACATACAGTGGGAGCTGGTACCACATTAGAAAACACATCAACTGTCAGTGAAGACAGAGGAGGAGCTGACAGCTGATTGGTCAGGACACAGATCACATGACACAAATACCCTGAGGGACGAGTCCTCAGAACCTCAGACCATTGGCCGATCACACCTCCTCTGTCTGTATGGATCATTCTAGTGTCGTTCTTGTGCCGCTGTCTGATAAAGGTGGAAGACCAACAAACAATAAAGTCCAAAACACAGCTGAGTCGATCAGGAGGAAAGTTTGTCACAGAAACAAGTTCAACCCAAAACATCCAATCACTTCCATAAATATTTATTATCCATTAGATAAAGGCTGTAATATTATGGATTTTATGGACAATTAGGAAAAAGGGAAGGATTCAATGAATAAATCTGTGCAAAGGTCGTAGTTAATACAGTTTGTTTTTGATCAGAAGGTTTTTGACAGTGAACTTGGAGACACAGACTGAACAGAAGCATTGGAATGAAATGTCAGTAAATTCCACTTCCTGTCTGTCTGTCCTTGACTACTGCCTACATGACATTAGACAGAAAAACCACAGTAACACTTTACTTGAAGGTCTAGTTTAAAATGCATTAAACACACATTCATAAGACATTATAATGCATTTATAATGCATTAGAAAAGTCATTCCAACAGTTTATGATCATGTACAACAACTTCTACCAAGGTTAATAAAGTATTCTAAGTGTAGCATTCTGTATTCTAAATTCAGCTTTCATTATGTTTTCTACATCCACACCAAAGTGACAACAGTGTTTGTAGGAAGAATCTCCAGTCCTGGGTTACAGAACACATTCTAACCATCAGAACTGTAGCCAGTTATAAAGACACAGAGAACTGCTGTGACATGGAGTTTCTGAAACTGAAGAATGCCTTAGAAACATCAATAATAATTTACAGGATGACTTTAAGAGCTTTTAGTAAAGTGACAACACTGTCTAAAGTTATTAGCAATTGTATGATATTAGAACACAAGTCTGATGACGTATGAGCAGTATCTGCTGGCTCTAAGTAAAGTGTAAGTCCAAAATTATACATCAAACTGTTCTGAAGAACTCTGGATTTGGCAAAAACAAAAAAACATTCAAAGAACAGAGACAGAAAATACAAGTGTTACATGTTGCTTTGTCCATAAATAAAAAAATAATGTGGCAGCTCTAAATCTTTGTTAATTCAAACACATACTTTTTTTTTTTTTTAATAAATATGAAATCCCTTAAATAGATGGGTATAGAGACCAGTGACAAAACCTAACAAAAGTTCCCACCTAAAAAAATACATTCCTTCACACTGCTTTGGTGTGGATGTAGAAAACATAATGAAAGCTGAATTTAGAATACAGAATGCTACACTTAGAATACTTTATTAACCTTGGTATAAGTTGTTGTACATGATCCTAAACTGTTGTCATGACTTTTCTAATGCATTATAAATGCATTATAATGTCTTATGAATGTGCACTTAATGCATTGTAAACTAGACCTTCAAATCAAGTGTTACCAAAACCACAACTACAACTCACATCTCAGAGCTTCTCTGAAATCAAACTCACACAGACCCGTTTCAGACCAGACCTTTATTTGTCTCCATCCTGAATTTCCCCAAAACCATCAGAACTCAAACCTGTGGAGGTTTAAAGTGCTGTGACGCTGCTACCCATCAGTCATCTGCACTGGAACACACATTATCTATGGGATCACATGATCAGCATTTATTTAGTCACATATTTCTGTGGAAGATTTTCATGAGAACTTCATGACTTCTGTGTTTGGTCTTTGAATGAACTACTAGGACTTGTACAACTATCAGTACTTGTGTTTAATAGAATACAAACTGAACCAAAATGAACAACAAACTAAATTAAATAGAGTGAGAACAGCAAAGTTACAAAGAACATCCTTTAAATATTCAACAACATCAACATTTTATTCATTTTCTTTGATTATTTTCTTCATTTTTCTGATTATTTTGTTCAGTTTGTTTCATGTTTTGCTACTTTTGTTGATTAATATTATACTTTGTTTTATTAGTTTTGTTAATTTTGTATTTAATTTAGTTTTTTGTTCATTTTCACTCATTTGACTGATTGATGGTTAATTTGACTGATTAGTGTGTTCAGTTTTTCTTCTTTTGTTGAGTATTAGTGTTTGTAATGTGGTACCAGGTGAGGTTGTGTAACTGTGCTTTTCTATTCCCACTAATGCGGCGTCTTTCCTTGTGACTGCACAGCTAGCAGCTAGCTTACAGCTATAAAACACACACATGACCAATCCAACATATGCTCATGTGTGTCACAGTAACAGTGTGTGAACCAGGGACACAATTACAAACAACAAGTCATTCTACAGTCTGTCCCTAAAGTCAAATCAAGCTGATCACTGATCAATAACTGCAGCTGTTTTGTGTTTTCTTCTGTCCATCAGATTTCTGTGAACTCACCCTGGATCCAAACACAGCGTACGAAAAACTCAAACTGTCTGAAAACAACAAGAAGGTGGAACTAGTGGAGGAGGTTCAGTCATATCCTGATCATCAGGACAGATTTGAGGACTGGGAACAGGTGATGTGTTCAACTGGTCTGACTGGTCGCTGTTACTGGGAGGTCCAGTGGAGTGGAGGGGTTTATATAGCAGTGACTTACAGAGGAATCAGAAGGAAAGGAGAGAATGATGACTGTGGGTTTGGATTAAATGATCAGTCCTGGAGTCTGAGGTGTTATGGAGGTGAATATGGTGTCTGGCATAATAACAAATACACAGAGCTCCCTCAGTCCTCCTCCTCCTCCTCCTCCTCCTCCTCCTCCTCCTCCTCTGGTACAGTCTCAGTGTATGTGGACTGTCCTGCTGGATCTGTGTCCTTCTACACAGTCTGCTCTGACAAACTGATCCACATGTACACCTTCAAAACCACATTCACTGAACCACTGTTTGGAGGATTTAGACTGATGGACACAGGATCCACAGTGTGTTTGTGTGGTGTGTAGATGTGTTGTATAGTTGTGCAGATGTGTTGTGTAGTTGTGCAGATGCGTTGTGTAGTTGTGTAGTTGCATTGTGTAGTTTTGTAGGTGTGTTGTATAGTTTTGTAGTTGTGTTTTATAGTTGTGCAGATGTGTTGTGTAGTTGTGTAGATATGTTGTGTAGTTGTGTAGATGTGTTGTGTAGTTGTGTAGATGCGTTGTGTAGCTGTGCAGATGCGTTGTGTAGTTGTGTAGATGTGTTGTGTAGACATTGTGTAGTTGTGTTGTGTAGTTGTGCAGATGTGTTGTGTAGTTGTGTAGATGAGTTGTGTAGTTGTGTTGTGTCATTGTGTAGTTGTGTAGTTGTGTTGTGTTCAACCTGAAATTGTTCAGTCAAATCAGTTGAATTTTAACTCACTTCTGTCTGAGTTGATCGTCTACAAATACACAGAACATTTAGAAACAACAAGAACAGAAATCAGACTGAATTCAACAACAATTATTTTGTTTATTTCTGATTCTTGTTTTGTTAATTTTACTTAAATTCTTTTTATATCTGTCATTATGATGAATTATTTGTCCAGTGTTTTCATTTTTCTTCTTTTATGTTCTTTATTTTGTTGATTTTTCTGATCATTTTGAGTTTTCTTTATTCATTTTAAATTCACTTTGGCAATTATTTTGTTAATTTTTGTACATTTTGATGATTCATTTGTCATATTTTTCTTCATTTAGTTGATTTTGTTCATTTGATTTTTTTTTAAAAATATTTTTCCATTTTTTTTCTTTTGCTTGTTTTGTTTCATTTTCTTCATTTGTTACTTTGTCGTGTCTTTCAAAGTTTCTGTTTTATTGTTTTACTATTTTTCATTTTGAAATATTATGACAATTCTTTAGTTTATTTTTGTTGCTTATTTTGTTCATTTTCTTGAATTCTTAGTATTTGCTTAATTATGATGAATTATTTGTCCTGTGTTTTCCTTTTTCTTCATTTATGTTGATTATTTTGTTAATGTTTGTACATTTTGCTGATTATTTCCTTCTATTTTTCTTGCTGTTGTTTATTTCGTTCCTGTTGGTTGTTTGGTTCTAGTTTTCAGTTGCAGTGCTCATTACTTCCAGGTTCTTCTGCTAGAACACTGCTGCCCATAATGTTGGAATAAAGTCTTTTTCCTCTTGTCATGAAATGATTGTGAATGTGGGATTTCGTGTTCATCCAGTGGAACTGGACTATCCAGAATCAATCCCCAGTTGAATGTGTGAGGTTGTTCAGGTTCTGTCTCTATGTTCCAGTCTTGTGGTCTGGATGCACATCAATCTAACTATACAAGTGGGCGGGACTTTGACTGGAGGACAACTCAGCTCATCCAATCCCAGTCCAGATATGACTTCTATCAGTGATCAATAGGAACTAGACTGATATCTGGAACCATTTACATGTTAGAAACCATCAGAATATGGAGCATTAGAAGGAAAGGAACATTTAGAATATTTACAAATCTACATTTTTACAAACTGTGAACAAACTTTGTAAACATTGTCCCAAAGAAGATACAGATGAAATTGAAATGAATTCCACCAATAGTTTCAGGGAAGAAGATGTTTGAAGAAATCACTAACGGAGACGACGCCTTCACAATAACTCATCTATCAGCGTTTTTACAAAGTGAGAGGATTATGGCTTTAGTCTGAAAATGAGCATGACTTTAAAGGAGCGTATTTACAGAAGAAAGACAGAATGTTTGGAGAAAAGTCATAAAGAGGTGGAAATATCTGGAGAATAGCCTCCACGTCTGCATTCAATTCATCTTTTGGGTTAAAGTTGGAAAGAATTTAGACTCTTTACTCACTAAATTCTATTTTTGTCCTAATATTCTAACTGTGATACAGAGCGTATTAAATGGGAGTTGAATGTGTGACTTTAAATTTGGCTCTAAAAGAAGATGTCGGATGAACATCATCAATCATACATCATGAACCAAAATGGAGGAGGAGAGGAAAAGTAACGTTATTAGTTGTCTGCTTAAGCTTTACATTACAAAGTTGTTTTGCTTGAAGACTCTTTTTATTTTTGCAAGTCTTCAGTTATATTCTGAGTTCTATTTTCCAACTGTATGTTGTATTTTTATTTTAGAGCAGGGGTGTCAAACTCATTTTCTTTCAGGGGCCACATTCAGCCAAATTTGATCTGCAGTGGGCCGAACCAGAGAAATAATAACATCATAATATAGAAATAATGTCAACTCCAAACTGTCCTCTGTGTTTTAGAGCCAAAAAAGTCAAATGATGCCACCTATTATGCCAACTATCCTTTAAAACAATGTGAATAACATGAACCAACTGAAATTTCTGAAGAAAACTAAGTGCAATTTGAACAATATTCTGTCTCAGTTTATCATTTACACAGGTCAATTACAAAACGGACAGATCACAGTGGATCAACAAACACACAAAACATTCAATAACAGGCAGAAAAGTGTTAAAATTACACTTCAGACATTTCAAAATGTTCATATTTGTTGAGGTTATTTGTGTTTTTATGAAATGTTAGTTGGTTTGAGTGTAAATCCAGTACAATGACATGCACATGTTTACATTTCCAAAGGGAAACATTTGGAGTTGTGATTATTTCTGGGTTATTCTGATAGTATTTGACTGATCCAACCCACTGCAGATTAAATTGGTCTGTATGTGGAACCTGAACTAAAATGATTCATATCTTCTGTGGAATTTTTGCATTTCACAAATTCATCCCAGGGCCGGACTGGACCCTTTGGTGGGCCGGATTTGGCCCCCGGGCCACATGTTTGACACCTGTGTTTTGAAGGTAGTGAACAGTCAGGTTTGATTCATGTGTGTGTGTGGTTTAGATGAACTCACAGCTGTCTGTGCTGAACTCAGAGCAGAGCTCCGATTCAAACTCAAAGATCTAATTTTACAGCTTTAGAAAGTAGTTGTGGTAAAGAGAGCAGAGAGCAGAAAAAGCAGAAGACCAACTAGGGCAGGGGTGTCAAACTCATTTTGGTTCAGGGGCCATATTTAGACCAATTTGATCTCAAGTGGGCCAGACTAGTAAAACTTAATAGCCTATAAATAAAGTGTTTCCATTTTGTTTTAGTACAAAAAAAAAAAAAAAAAAGATTAAATTATGAAAGTATTTATATTTTACAAAAAAGATGTGAATAACCTGAAAAAACAGAAATTTCATTTGAAAAATTAGTGCAATTTTAACAATATTATGCCTCGACTTATTATTCATACATGTACATTACACACAATGTTACGTAAACATTTGGTAACAGGCAGATTATTGTTAAAATTTTGGAGTTTGGAACTAAAATTTGAACAGTTTCAACAATATTATATCTTTTATTATTAACACAACTACAGATCACAGTGGATCCATAAATACACCAAACATTTAATAACAGGCAGAATATTGTTCAAATTGCACATTTCGGGTTGTTCATCTTTGTTTTTATTTATGTATTTATTTTGTGTTATTGTGAAAGAATAGTTTTGTAAATGTAAATATTTTCACAGTGTAATCTTATTGTTTTCACTTAAATTTTTTCCACCTAATTTTTCACAAAGAAAATTTGTAGTTGTCATTATTTATGGGTTATTGTGTTGTTATTTTTACTGTAGATCCCATTGGTCTGTATGTGGAACCTGAACCAAAACGATTTTGACAGGTTAATTTTTGCACTTTCATCCCACGGGCCGGAATGGAACCTTTGGCGGGCCAGATTTGGCCCCCGGGCCGCATGTTTGACACCTGTGAACTAGCGGATTTGTGTGGTCCAGACATGCTAGCCTAACAGTGCAGGTGCTAAGCCAAAGCGGTGCACATGCAAAAACATGTGCTTTTCTTAGAATTAGCTTCTGGAGTGACTGACATGTTCTGCCCAGAAACTAGGATTAACCAATAATAAGCAGACGACCAATGACGTCATTGAATAATAGGAGTGTCCAACAGTCACTAAAGACTAGAAAAAGGAACAAAGGAAACTCTTATTGTGGTGGGCTTTTGCTTTTTCTCTGTGATGAAATGTGTGTTTGATGCTAGATCCTTTTGGAACTTTTGCCTGAAGAACTAAACAAAGCTCTTGGTTGAACTTTTTCAATCTCAACCTTGCCTTTTGGGGAATTTTTCTTCATTCTCCTGTTGTGTTTCTCCGACACCGACTTCAAGTGGTAAGTCTTTTACCGTATAAGTGAACCCCCATCTCCCGGCAGTCTGGGTTTTTACCCTAGCCCTTCAAACTTCACTGGGCATCTGAGTAGATACAGAGACACCCATTTAGTACTTTGCATCACGTAGACGTTATCCAGGGATCAGCAAAGTTACTCTTCTGGTGGAATAATAATGGAAAAGTTTGGAACAACGATCCATTTAACCAACATTATTGTAGTTTTTTAACATCCTTGAGTCTACGTGTTTTTCAAGTGAATTACTGTTATTTCTTTTTTTTTCTTATAGTGTATTTTTTCTTACAGTGTATTATTGTTTTTCCTTTTTTTCTCAGTGTATTATTGTATTTTTCTTTTTTTTTATAGTGTATTATTGTGTTTTCCCTTTTTTTCCATATAGTGTGTACACACACACACATATACATATATATATGTATATATATATATATATATATATATATATATATATATATATATATATATACAGGGTGTCCCATAAGTCTCCATACATAGGAGACATAATACATATGGTTCTAACATGTATTTCTTTATATTTCTTCTTTTTAGTTCTTCAGCAGTGGAGGACACACCTTGAAATGTGTTCCTGACAAAATGGCAGTCATATAGAGCAGTGTTTCCCAACCTTTTTTGAGCCACGGCACATATTTTCTTTAGAAAGATCACAAGGCACACCACCAAACAAAAATGTCACAAAAAGTGTATTTACAGAAATATTCTACAAATCTAGTCTCAATGTACTTACTCGGTGTGAAACCTGGACCTGTTTAGTTGAACACAAAGCTCATATTCTTACAGGAATTGAAGAAAGACACACAAATATTCCTCAACAGCTCTGAGTCTCTCTTTTTTTGGGGGGCTGGGGGGGGGGGGGGGGGGGGGGCACATTGTCACAGAGTGTTTGGAACAACAAAGCTGAGAGCGGTTCGTCAACGCCCCCTCAGACGAACCCCCGGATTGAAGTCCCATGTGTAATAGTATGGGAGGCATATCCCCCCTGCCCCAACCTGATACCTGGGGTTTGGGGGTTACTCGCTAATCCGCGCGTTACTAGTGAGGGGGGGGGGGCTTTAACACCAGAATGCACTGCATCGGGGCTGGTTCACTTTCACTGTTATTTTTATTTTTGCAAAGGCAAACAGGAGACTGTTGTGGTTGAGTGGATCATTAGTGCGTATGGATCTATATCCCGCTGTTCTTCCAGTACCAGTCAGGTCAAATTGAATCATCTTCCACGGCACACCTGAGGATTTTTTACCGCACAGTGGATGGGAAACACTGGCATAGAGGATATTATATAAATTAAAATGGTTTATCTCAAGAAATGTATATTTTTCCTATGTATGGAGACTTATGTGACACCCTGTATATATATATATATATATATATATATATATATACACACACACACACACACACACATATATATATATATATATATATATACATATATATATGGGTAATTTGATTGTTTTAACACATGTAAATATTCTTTATTAAACATTAAAAAGTCAAAAAAATGCAAAATGTAAAGTTAGGGCAAAAAACTGTATTTTAATGATGGAAAATTACTGTATTTTTATGAGAAGGTTATTTTCTGTTATTTAACAGTATTTTTCCGACACCCCTGCTGCTGGAAAAATACCTTTTTCTCACAGTTTTTTTTATTATTATTTTTTTTACATTGCAGATCCAAGCTGAGTTTGGACAGGACGGTGTTCGATTCTCCCCATAATCGTCGGTTAATACCAGTGCACAGCTGATCCATGAACATCCTGCGGTTTGAGCCGTCTTACATGCCTACCACTAATGGTGCGTTCAGTTTTGCTCGTAAACCAGAGTTTTGAAGTCGGAAAAGCATTGAAATCTAGCATCTACAAGCATAAACGTTGGAATTTTCCTTTTATTTCAATAACTGTCAGGTTTTTTTTTTTAATTCCATGTTCCCTGATGTCCTAGTTTTTAAACTGGGAAGGGCTGAGTTCGGACGGTACGTTTACGAAGCTCCATGCTCCCACTTCACATATAAATCCAACACACCATCTGGACTCCAGCGGTGGTGTCCGTATCTGCGAAGGCAGAGCAGCTTCAGTGCGTTACACAGACTGAAAACATGGTTTCCATCAGGGATGTAACGATGACCGGTATAATGATAAACGGCGGTAAAATGTCAGACGGTTAGTATTACCGTTTAAATTCTAATTCTCATGATAACTGTGTTTGATTACCGCACTTTTCCAGAGAAAACACCGATGTACAGATCTGCTTTTATGTCAAATATCTGAGTCTAGTTTTAATTTATTACAATTTTAATTTTCTGTACCTAATATTTGAACCAATATTCACTTTTAAAGTCTTTGAAAAGGTTCGTTAAACATCTGTGTGTTATTTATGTAATAAATTACATACATTTATCAAATGGGATTTTATATATGTTTTGGTGTTTTTTTTTCCTTTTCTGTTTTTATAGTAGGTGAAAGTGAAAAAAATAATGGACAGATGAAGGAGAGCTGAAAAACCAGATCCCAAACATGGGGATAGTAAACAGACAAGAGATGGGCGTGTGCACATGGGGGTTGTGGTCGGGGGTGGGGCCTGGATCAGCTGGGGGGGGGGGGTGTTGCTGTTATGGGTTGTGGTTGGTGCTGGGGCTGTGTTCGGCTGCTGTGCTTTGGGGGGACTCGCGGTGGTGTTGCTCGTTTCCTGGGTGGTGGGTGGGGGGGTCTGGGTCCTTTTCTTCTCCTGCTGGGGGGGGGGGGGCACGTTGTCGTTGATTATTGACTTTATGTTTGTTCGTTGTACCTCAAACCCACTCACAGGATGCCAGTCTGGTTCAAACCAACACCCTGCACATTAAACGACAACAAAAGAAATCACACAAACCAATTCAAATTCAAAATCATGTATTGCAAAACTTAAGGCACGCAAATTCAAACACACAACCCCCCCCCCAAAACAACAACAACAACAAAAAAATCCAAACTCTAAAAAAAGCACCAACCAACTCAAAATTTCCACTCCGCTGTTAGTTTCAGTCTCTCAGAAGAAAAAGAAGAAGAATTAAAGCCGCAAGCGGCATCTAAAGGCCCTCGCCACGGGCACGTCCAGTGGAAGTATGTCCATCGTTCAGCTGGTGGCACCCTAGCACCAAATTTCAATGTCTTCAGATGAATGGGTGTAGGCTTGGGAGATTGACAACTGATTCAAATTTGAAGCAAATCTTTGTTTGTATGTCCGAACTAAAGAAAGTTTTGTATAAGTAAATCTGTAAGCTAAAATTAAATTTCTTCCGTTGAATGGGTGTAGGCCTGCGAGATGTACCACTGAGTCAAATTTGAGCCAAATCAGTGTTCGTATGTCCGAACTGATGCAATTTTCGTGAAGGTAAATTTGTAGGGGGCGCTACTGAGCAAAGTGGCAATTTCTTTTGATAAATGACTGTAGGCCTGGGAGACTGACAACTGATTCAAATTTGAGCCAAATTGGTGTTCGTATGTCTAACATGAAGTAATTTTCGTAAAGGTAAAATTGTAGGGGGCGCTATGGCACCGAATTTCAAATTTTTTGGATAAATGGGTGTAGGCCTGGGAGATAGACATCTGAGTCAAATTTGAGCCAAATCGGTGTTCGTATGTCTGAGCTGAAGCAATTTTTGTGATGGCAAATTTTCGAAAAAACTTTGCAAAGTTTTTAACCTCGTCGCACAAAAACGGTGACACCGATTAAAAAAATTCGTATAACCTTTGATGTCCCACTTCTCTAGATACTGTACACCGATTTTGAGCTCATTCGGCCAAACGGCTTAGTAGGAGATAGTTAAAATACAACATCAGCGAAAACGCTGACTCAGCATTTTGGAAATTTCAATCCAATATGGCCGACTAAGGGTTGGTTTAGGGGCGTGGCCATAATAATATTTTTTGTTTGTCTCCTCATGATGAATCTGTGTACCGATTTTCGTGGCTCTACGACAAACTTTATGTTGGACGAGCTCCCATTGGCGCAATGCATTTCCACTTTTCAAGGGGGCGCTGCCGCAACATTTCTTTACCGACCTCTACGAAACCTATATTTAAATTCAATTTCTCACGCCTCTGAATTTTAGGCAAAATTTGGTGAGTTTTCGTAAATGTTCAGAGGGTCAAAATTGAGCTCAAAGCGCAGGAGAAAAATATGAATCTGAGCAAGAACAAGAACAATATAGCCGTTTCTATGGCAACCACAGCAACCACATATTTGGCCTTATTTGAAAGCTCTCGAGCTCCCCCACATGTCTGTGGGGTCAGATGTCACGTGTCGTGCACTTACACACACATGATTGACCGCGACTGGGCATGTCCCATTGACTCCCATTCATTGTGAGCAGGTGTAAATATGTGATTTGTGCACATGTCATGTACATCTTCAGAAAGGTCTCAGTGCCGTGAATGTGAATGTGTGTGAGAGTGGCGACAGTGGAGAAAGGCGACCGCGTCACTGGTGATTTTGTCCCCATGCGCCCACTGCAGACTCAATAGGCCCTGCGCCGGCTTTACTCGGCTCGGGCCTAAAAAGAAAACAGTTCAGTTCGTTTTCAACTAAAAATTCCACTCTGGGTTTTCTGGGTCCAGTCTAGGTCCAGTCTGGTCCAGTCTGGTCCAGTCTAGGTCCAGTCTGGTCCAGTCTGGTCCAGTCTAGGTCTAGTCTGGGTCCAGTCTGGGTCCAGTCTTGGTCCAGTCTGGTCCAGTCTAGGTCCAGTCTGGTCCAGTCTGGTCCAGTCTAGGTCCAGTCTGGGTCCAGTCTGGGTCCAGTCTGGTCCAGTCTAGGTCCAGTCTGGGTCCAGTCTGGGTCCAGTCTAGGTCCAGTCTAGGTCCAGTCTGGGTCCAGTCTTGGTCCAGTCTGGTCCAGTCTGGGTCCAGTCTAGGTCCAGTCTGGGTCCAGTCTAGGTCCAGTCTGGGTCCAGTCTAGGTCCAGTCTGGTCCAGTCTGGGTCCAGTCTGGGTCCAGTCTAGGTCCAGTCTGGGTCCAGTCTAGGTCCAGTCTGGTCCAGTCTAGGTCCAGTCTGGTCCAGTCTGGGTCCAGTCTAGGTCCAGTCTGGTCTTGTCTGGGTTCAGTCTGGTCCAGTCTTGGTCGAGTCTGGGTCAGTCTAGGTCCAGTCTGGTCTAGTCTGGGTCCAGTCTTGTCCAGTCTGGGTCCAGTCTAGGTCCAGTCTGGTCCAGTCTGGGTCCAGTCTAGGTCCAGTCTGGTCCAGTCTGGGTCCAGTCTAGGTCCAGTCTGGTCTAGTCTGGGTCCAGTCTTGTCCAGTCTGGGTCCAGTCTAGGTCCAGTCTGGTCTAGTCTGGGTCCAGTCTTGTCCAGTCTGGGTCCAGTCTAGGTCCAGTCTGGTCCAGTCTAGGTCCAGTCTGGTCCAGTCTGGGTCCAGTCTAGGTCCAGTCTGGTCCAGTCTGGGTCCAGTCTGGTCCAGTCTGGGTCCAGTCTAGGTCCAGTCTGGTCCAGTCTGGGTCCAGTCTGGTCCAGTCTGGTCCAGTCTGGGTCCAGTCTGGTCCAGTCTGGGTCCAGTCTGGTCCAGTCTGGTCCAGTCTGGGTCCAGTGTTTTTCTTTCATTCTGGTTCATTTTGAGTTAAAAACATGTTCAATCTGGCTTCAGTTTCATACAAAAAAAGTCATAAAAAATTAACTTAAGTCAACATTTTCATCTAAACTATTTTTATTTCTAATCTAATGTAAAACAAAATAATAAATGATAGACTTATAAATACAATTATTCTGACCACTGATGTTCATGAGATTTAATATAAAATAAATTTACCAGTGGAATGAGCGTTTGTCTATTAATCCACCAGGGGGCGCCACTCTGAATTAACCATACTGAACAAATACCACGAAGAAGAGGAAAGTTTAACGAAGAAGAAGAAGAAGAAGAAGAAGAAGAAAAAAGTCAGTAATACCAAACCTGTAGACGACAGAGGGAACACTACTGTGATACTAATATTGCAGTGTTTTCTCTGGTAAGGTTTAAAAGTTTGGCTTCAGCAGGAAGAGAAAAGACAAATGAGACACAGGTTTGGTTTTTTCTTCCTCTGGTGGTGGTCTGCACCGCTCCTTTGGTCGATAACGCTCAGTACTTTAATCTGTCAAAATAACGGACAACCTTCAAAATTTCCTGTCATTAAAAAAATTAAATAAATCCATCAATAACGGAATATTTCCGGTTCACGCGACCTCTGACTGATTTAATGTCCACAAAGTCAATCAGAAGTAGTATCGCCATAGAAACCAGGCTGTTGACGTCCACGAGTTGAACTTTTCACCTGGTGGTGGGTGGAGTACGGTGGCCCAGCGGTGCAACAGCCCAAAAAATTATCCACTAAAAGAAAAAAAGAACAGCCCAAAAAATTATCTACTATAAGAAAAAAAAGACAACAGTCCAAAAAACTATCCACTATAAGAAAAAAAGACAACCAAATTAATTAACCACTATTTTTAGACTAACTATTTTTAAGCGCACTGACCTCCACTTCTGGTGGGTTACTTTTGTTAGCATTAGCCACATTTGCTGAAGGTCTTAAAAATTTCAGCCTATGCTTTTATTTTTTTGTGGTGGCCTTAAATTTAAAGCAAGAGACCTTTTGGGTAAACAGCGCCCCCTTAATTGAAAAGGTGGATGATGATATTTTTTTTTGTCTTATACTGGGTCATTTTTTGGGCTTTTCTCTTTTTTCTTATAGTGGGTCATTTTTTGGGCTGTTCTCTTTCTTTACTTATAGGGAATAATTTTTTAGGCTGTTCTCTTTTTTTCTTACAGTGGATAATTTTTTGGGTTGTTACACCTCTGGGCCACCATAGTGGCGCTTCTGTGATGTCACTGTTTTGTGAAAGTGGTGCATTAGAACCCACTTCTGTACTCTGAAGAACACAAAACACAGCTTTCAGTCTGGTGTTTGTCTTCACAGCTGGATCCTGTGAAGTCTGATCTGGAGGTTTTGAAGTCTGATATTCTTGTCAGAAGAAGTGGGTGCTGCTGGTTCACACACACTGCGTTTCTTCTTCTCATCTGACGCTGAGATACTGTTTGGTCCAGACGTTGATGATTCACATCTGTGCTTTTCAGTACAACTGTTCAGTTTTTGTCTTTTGTGCAAATGTTTGCCACGTTTACGTTTAGTACATTTTGACTGGTGACGGTTGCAAGAGGAAGGTGACCAGAAAATCTTGGCGCACCCAGCACAGGGGTACATCAACTTCTTGTGGTGAGTAAAGCGGTGATAATGTAAAGCAGAAAAGAATTTGAAAGTCTTCCCACACTGGCCACAGTCATACGGTCTTTTTCCAGTGTGGATGCGTTGGTGGACTTTAGGTTCGCTCTTCTCGGTGGAAGCGTTTTGAAACTGGTGATGTTTATATGGTCTTTTTCCTTCGTGGATGAGTTTGTGGAGTTTAAGCGATTTCATTCTGGTGAAACTCTTCCCACACTGGTCACAGTTATATGGTTTTTCTCTGGTATGGGTGCATTGGTGGACTTTAAACCCACTACTTTTGGTGATAGCCTTCCCACACTGGTCGCAGCCATAAGGTTTTTCTCCAGTGTGGATGCGTTGGTGGATTTTTAAATGATTTGTCATGGTGAAATTCTTCCCACACTGGTCACAGTCAAATGGTCTTTCCCCAGTGTGGATGCGTTGGTGGATTTGAAGTGTTTTCGTTGAGGTGAAAGCCATCCCGCATTGGTCACATTCATATGGTCTTTCTCCTGTGTGCGTGCATTGGTGAACATTAAGATAATGCTTTCTGGTGAAAGTCTTCCCGCACTGGTCACAAACATACGGTCTTTCTCTGGTGTGAGTGCGTCTGTGGTTTTTCAGCACACTCAAAGTGGTAAAAGCCTTCCCGCACTTGTCACAGCCATATGGTTTTTCTCCAGTGTGGATGCGTTGGTGTTCCTTCAGTGAACGCATTGTGGCGAAAGTCTTCCCACACTGGTCACAGTCATGTGGTTTTTCTCCGGTGTGGGTGCGTTGGTGGATTTCAAGCCCACTCATTCTGGTGAAAGCCTTCCCACACTGGTCACATGGATATGGTCTTTCTCCTGTGTGGGTGCTTTTGTGGTTTCTAAGTGCAGATGTTACGCTGAAAGTCTTCCCACACTTGTCACATCTATATGGTCTTTCTCCAGTGTGGGTGCGCAGGTGGGATTTAAGCCCACATAATTGGGAAAAACTCTTCCCACACTCTTTGCAATAATATGGTTTTTCTCCGGTATGCGTGCGTTGGTGGACTTCAAGCACACCCAATGTGGGGAAAGCCTTCCCACACTGATCACACTTATATGGTCTTTCTCCAGTGTGGACACGTCGGTGGGCTTTAAGCCCAGTCAGTCCGACGAAAGTCTTCCCACACTCGTCACATCTATATGGTTTTTCTCCAGTGTGGATGCGTTGGTGGATTTTAAGGTAATATACTGAGGTGAAAGTCTTTCTACACTGGTCACATTCATATGAACTTTGTCCTGTGTGGATGAGTTGGTGGGTTTTAAGCCCAGAATTTCCAGTGAAAGTCTTCCCACACTGCTCACACCAATATGGTCTTTCACCAGTGTGCGTGCGTAGGTGGGCTTTGAGCACACCCGATGTGGAAAAAGTCTTCCCACACTGATAACACTCATATGGTCTTTCTCCAGTGTGGGTGCGTTTGTGGACTTTTAGGTAACTTGCTGAGCTGCAAGTCTTTCCACACAGGTCACATTCACATACGTTTTCTCCACTGTGGATGCGTTGGTGTCTTTTTAGGCTACCTGCTGTGCTGAAAGTCTTCCCACACTGGTCACAACTATATGGTTTGTCTCCAGTGTGAATGCGTTGGTGCATTTTTAAGTGACTTGGATAGGTGAAAGTCTTCCCACACTGGTCACAGTTGTATGTTCTTTCTCCAGTGTGGATGCGTTGGTGTTCCTTCAGCACACTCATTCTGGTGAAAGTCTTTCCACACTGGTCACAGGTGGGTCTTCCATCCATTTTTGCTGGAATCAGGTGATCCTGGTCTTCCTCCAGATATGACTTTCAGGTTTCAGTTCAAATCCACCTTTGGCTTCTTTCTACATATAAACACACAGAAACAGAAGAGGTGGTCACTGAAATGCAATAGAACAGAACAGAACAAACACATCTGTCTGGAACCAGATTAAGCAGAGAGACAAAATCCACTAGTTAGGCAATCGATGAAACATTTTCAAGACAGCCGATATTCGATGGTTTCTCGTTAAGAGATCCGCATGAGACCAGAAAGTAACAAATAATAACAGAAATATTGAAAGATGTTAAAAATGTCAGGTTCTCTCCAGTGTTGGCACATTCTTTAAATAGTTACAAAATCACAAAACACAGAAAATAACTGTTTCGTTTGTTCACTGGAACTAAATTAGATGAATTAAATGCATTATTAGGGTCCAAGGGCTGAGAATTGGCAGCAAAGGTCCTATTGTATCTGTAATGTTCTCTATTATTATCATCATCATCATCATTATTATAATTAGTAGTAGTAGTAGTAGCCCTCATATTATTATTATTATTATTATTAGTAGTAGTAGTAGTAGTAGTAGTAGTAGTATTGTTATTATCATCATTATTATTATTATTATTATTATTATCATCATCAACATCATCATCATCATCATCAGTAGTAGTAGTAGTAGTACTATATTATTTTAAAGCTTTGCAGGAAGTTTTGAAGGCCTGAATGTGTGTAAAAACTCAATATTCTTATTGTACATTTGAAAACTGATGCAGATTCAATAATGTACAAATTCTATTGTACTAACAGTTGTAGTAGTAGTACATCCACTGTTAATACTTGCATTTGTAGTAGCAGTTTGTCCACTGGTAGTGCTTGTATTTGTAGTAGTAGTATATCCACTGGTAGTACTTGTATTTGTAGTAGTAGTATATCCACTGTTTATTTTTTGCATCTGAATTTATTGCATCTGAATCTTTTTAATTCTAAATTTATGAACAGTTGAATTCAGAGACTAACAATTCAGATACTTATTTTCAGTGCAAAAAAAAAAAAAAATCAGATACTTAATTTCAGTGCAAATAAAAAAATTCAGATACTGAATTTCAGTGCAAATAAAAAAAAATCAGATACTTAATTTCAGTGCAAAAAAAGTCTGTGCTACAAATTCAATGTCTTTTATAATTCAAACTCTGATGACACCGATTTACTTCCATATTGTATCATTTAAATTTGCGAATACAGATCTGTGATCCATAGCCACAGTCCGACCGTCAAACACTAATTCAGTCAAAATAAAGGATTTCACCTCTTACAAGGAACCAAAATACATTTGTAACGGTGAATTTTAACTGAGTGTCACTTTGAGGGAGTACTGTGTACTTTTGGAGTAATCATACTTAAAAATCCCTTCCAAGCTTCAAAAGTGTTTGTTTTCATCTGAAATAGGCTTTTAGACTAAATTCAATGATGAATACAATTATTTTTTCCAATAAGTAACTTGTGAATTTGGTATATTTGGTATTAGTACTTCATATACTATTAGCACAAATATTATGAGCTACTTTTACAGTGTACTTTTGGAGTAATCATACTCAAAAATCCCTTCCAAGCTCAAAAAGTGTTTGTTTTTTTGGTCTGAAGTAGGCTGTAAGACTAAATTCAATGATGAATACAATTATTTTTTCCAATAAGTACCTCATGAATTTGGTATTTTTGGAATTAGTACTTCATATACTATTAGCACAAATACTATGAACTACTTTTACTGTGTACTTTTGGAGTAATCATACTCCAGAATCCATTCCAAGCTACAAAAGTCGTTTTCATCTGAAATAGTGGAAAAGACTAAATTCAATGATGAATAAAATTAATTTTTCCAATAAGTCCTTTATGAATTTGGTATATTTAGTATTACTACTTTACAAACTATTAGCACAAATACTATGAACTACCTTTACTGTGTACTTTTGGAGTAATCATACTCAAAAATCCCTTCCAAACTTCAAAAGTGTGTTTTTTCAACTGAAATAGGCTTTAAGACTAAATACAAAGATGAATAAAATTAATTTTTCCAATAAGTACCTCATGAATTTGGTATTTTTGGTATTAGTACTTCATATACTATTAGCACAAATAATATGAACTACTACAAATCAGTTTTGTCCAAACAGAGTTGCTGTAGTTTTATACTACTACTACTAATAATAATAATAATAATCAGTGTTCCAAGAGCGCCTGTGGAATCGCAGATTGCCACCCTCCTGTCTGCAGGTTACTTTTTATCAATCTAAATGAAATATTCTTACCGATTTGAGATGACATAGTTTAAAAGTTGAAATAATTGCAATTTTTTGTTTGTCGTCTTCCCAACTTTTACCCCACATGACGCCATCTTTGTTTTGACTGGAAGTGTGAACCCAATTGTGACAGTTTAAGTTTGAGCTTTAATTTATTAATTTATTTTTTATTATTTTATTATATTGATTTTTTTTTTTTTAGGGGTGCCAGCCAGGTCTCTCTCCTGACATATAAGATGTTATGTTAGTCAGTTTAAGTCAGTCTGTTGTGTATGTCTCAAACCACACAAAGGATGGGAGTCTGAATTAAACCCACACCCTACACATTAAATGACAAAAAAGAAAGCACACCTTTAAACCATTTAAAATTCAAAATCATGTATTAAACAATGATTATATAAAAAAAAAACACACAAATTCAAACCCAACAGTTGCCCCCCCAAAGTCCAAACTCAACAAAATCCACCAACCAAGCAAAAATTCCACAGTTCATTTAAATAAAAAATTCCACTCCGGGTTTTTAGTTTCTCAAAAAAGGGGAAAAAAATAAATAATAAATTAGTCCGTTCAGTTCCTTGGAAAAAAACAAAATAAAAACAAGTAAGAGCACAGTTCATTCAAGGCCTTCAAAAAAAAAAAAACAAGAGGGCAGGAAAAAAATAAATAAATTACTCACACCGCTCCAATGTCCAGTCGCAGTCAGTCAGTCTGTCATTCAGTCCAGTCCAGTCAGTCGGTATTCCGGTCCGGGGTTTGCTGCTGGATTGCTGGTGTGTGACTGTCTTTGCTGCAGTGGATGGATGGGTGTGATGGACCAGAGGGACAAACGGACGGAGATGAACAGAGTTGGGAACGAGATTAACTGCCGTACTTTTGTCTGTTCTAACGAGCTGTTGCTCCGACGCTAAATGCGGATATGGGGGGGGGGGGATTTAAAAACTACTGCCAACTCCAGGCGAATCAGGTGACGACGACGTGGCGACAATTTCCGGGGTGGATCCAGAGGCTAACAGGCATGTCAGGTGTGTGTGTGTGTGTGTGTGTGTGTGGTGCAACTTCCAAGTTGTCACACAATGATCCCGAAGCACTCGAAGTCTCCGGAAACAGCCGAGCGCGCTCCGTGTAGCTTTCTACCGCGAACAGGTCAAAGAAGAAAACAACAGAAGTATGCATGAAGCGTGCAGTAAGGGCGGGAATGGAAATGGTGCTGATGAGAGTAAAAGTGAATAAATGGATTGTTTTATGTCAGACAGTGTCTTCCAAGAGGAAGCAAGAGATCATCAAAGGCCAGCAGACACAGTTTGGTTTAATAAAGAAGCAGAGAACAGGTATTTACTGACAATACATCTAGATCAGGGGTCGGCAACCTGCGGCTCTTCCTCCTCCTTGTAGTGGCTCCTCCCTTTACTGCGGTCAGTCCAGCTGCTAGCGTTTTTCTTGTGCGCTACTTATTCGACAATTACGGTAGATGAGCTGCATGGAGCAAATGTGCCTTCCAGACAACAAAAGTCAGGGCTCATTTCTGCTCTAGGTTAAAGACGCAGACGGATACGGACGGAGGGTTCTGTCCGTCCTTTGGATATTACTCACACAATTCTGTCCATTTTCCGGGAGAATAAGGAGCGGTCCAACTGGGAACTGCGGAGGCAGTGTTGAGTTTTGAAGAGAATAATTTTCATAAATAGCAATACTTTTCATAGAGCAACTGAATGAGTATAAGTACTGTGTACTTTTGGGGTAATCCTACAACAGATTCCATTCCAAGATACAAAAATGTTTGTTTTCGTCTGAAATAGGCTTTAAGACTAAATTCAATGATGAATAAAATTATGATTTCCAATAAGTACCACATGAATTTTTTACAATTGGTATTAGTACTTCAAATACTATTAGCAAAAATACTATGAACTACTTTTACTGTGTACTTTTGAAGTAATCACACTCAAAAATCCCTTCCAAGCTCCAAAAATGTTTGTTTTTTCATCTGAAATAGGATTTAAGACTAAATTCAATGATGAATAATTTTTTTTTTCTCCAATGAGTACCTCGTGAATTTAGTATTTTTGGTATTAGTACTTCATATACTATTAGCACAAATACTATGAAATACTTGTACTGTGTACTTTTAGAGTAATCATACTCCAGAATCCATTCCACACTACACTTCTGTTTGTTGTATTCAGTGGTTGGAACAGATAAAACGTAAAAAAGATTAAAACTTTTAAAAGTTTATAAGCTCTGTTATTTTTTGCGGCTCCAGACTATTTTTTTTGGTGGAAGAGGGAGGGGCCAAAATGGCTCTGACTGATAATAAAGGTTGCAGACCCCGATCTAGATCTATGCTTGACAACTGTTGTTCTCTCCACAAACATTACTAAAATAGATCTCAGCTCATGAATGTAAACATTTCACAAACCTTTTGTATTTGTTCTATTAACTTTTATGAATAAGTGAAATGACAAAACACAGGAGAAATTCTGGCCAATTTTTTTTCATGTCCGGACTTAGAAAATATTCTGGGTCCTGCCGTATAGATCTAATTTTGCCATTTTCAGTAATGTTCTGAGCTGCTATATAATTGATATTGTATTTTTCAGAGCCTCCACCTCCACTGAACCTTCTAGTGCCTGGGTTCCCATAAGGCTTTGCTCCCCTAGGTAACGTCTCACACATAGTTTGTGCAGGGAATTCAAATCCATCACCAATTATTACTATTTAACTTGTGTTAAAGCTCTACCTACTGATGTGGCATTTGTCACTACACTTAGGAAAAGTCTGAACATGAACAACCCGCCTCCCTCCAAAGCCCCGCCCACTTCCCTCTGCCTGAGCTCTGAGGCTCCTCCTCTCACCTGATGCGCACAGAGGAAACAGAGGCGGAGGTCCGGTCTGCTTCAGTGTGTCCGCAGACCCCTCCCTCAGTAATCAGATACATCATCCACCTGCCGCAGCTCCTGTTCCATCAGTAGACCCTGAATTTAAGGGTGTGGTCTGTATTTAAGGGTGTGGTCTGTATTTAAGGGTCTGGTCTGTATTTAAGGGTGTGGTCTGTATTTAAGGGTGTGGTCTGTATTTAAGGGTCTGGTCTGAATTTAAGGGTCTGGTCTGAATTTAAGGGTGTGGTCTGTATTTAAGGGTCTGGTCTGTATTTAAGGGTGTGGTCTGTATTTAAGGGTCTGGTCTGTATTTAAGGGTCTGGTCTGTATTTAAGGGTGTGGTCTGAATTTAAGGGTCTGGCCTGTATTTAAGGGTCTGGTCTGTATTTAAGGGTGTGGTCTGTATTTAAGGGTCTGGTCTGAATTTAAGGGTCTGGCCTGTATTTAAGGGTCTGGTGTGTATTTAAGGGTCTGGTCTGTATTTAAGGGTGTGGTCTGTATTTAAGGGTGTGGTCTGTGCAGTACTGGCTCAGTATCTTCACTCCACCATGGAGATGAGGTGTCCAGGCGACGGGCGTGCACACTGTGAACGTGCGGCCTCCACGAATTTTCCGTGGACATTTGAGGTTTCCTAGTCCGTACATTTCTCATCCACATAATCCTACATGTGTGACACCAGGTACATGTACCTGTATGAGTCCCACTGTCATAAAAGCTGAGCTTTGACCTGTCTGTTCAGTCCAGTCCACCAGACTACTGGACTTTTATCTCCATCCTTCATTCATCAGACTCCTGTTTGTTCTCCTTAGTTGTTGTTTCTGTTCATAAATCCGTTTTTTCCTTCCACATGTGCATGTCAGTTCTATCCATTCACATCCTAGACAGTAGACTGTGGTCAGTGACAGCAGGAGCAGGGTGAGTGAAGCTCAGATTCAGAGGGACACATATGGGATGTGGGGACGGCCATAATGGATGATTGACAGGAGGCTCAGTCAGGTTCAGCCAATTATTTCATTTGGACCGAATAAAATGATTGGTCAGACTTTTATCAGAAATATGAGATTTAAACATTTTTGAGTTTCAATACCTGGTGGATTTGTTTTACATTTTAGTTTGACACACGCTTATTAGGAGCATTTGAAGATGACAAAAGAAAAGTGTAAAAATGCCACATCATACAGTATAGCTTTAATTTAAATATATATATATATATATATATATATATATATATATATATATATATACACACTTTTTTTTTTTTTTTCTCCAAAACCAATCACACAGAAAAAATGCACAACATTTATGCTAAACATGCAGTTATGTTCCAAGCCAGACAGGATACTCCAAAGGTTTACTAAGAGAGCAGACACACATGCTGCTGGTGAAAGTGCAGTCTGCATGAACATTGTGAACTTAAAACAGCTCTGTAACATTGTGTATTTTTCAATGTCACATTTTGATGGAAACCGTACTTAAACACACAAATCTCATGACAATACAAGTGCTACAAATAAGTAATATTACACAATTAAAATGCACCAGAGGCCACCAAATAACACCAAATTATCTACATTTTCTTGGGGGGGGGGGGGGGGGGATGACCCCACTAACCCCTAGGTGAGGTGTGCCTGCGGTGTGCGGTGGCACATTCCGCTCCGCGATAACTCAACACACAAAGTTGTGCAGGCCACTTTTTTTTAGTGCAGGCTACTTAAATATTCTGGGAACACTCTGCTGTGGAATTCAAATTCATCCCGGGGGCCGGATTGGAATCTACCGTGGGCCGCATTTGGCCCCCGGGCCGCATGTTTGACAGCCCTGCTCTAAAGCATAGAAGAAAGTTTGGAGCTGACATTATTTCTATATTATTCTGTTATTATTCCACTGGTCCGGCCCACTGCAGATCACATTTGCTATTGTCTAAACGACAGATGACCTGGAACAGACATGGGCTGAACACCAGACATGCCTCGAATGCGACTTCTACTTTGAAAAAAGACGTTTTTATACCGAGCCGTTTCACACTGGAATACGTTACCTCCACAAGAGATGTTAACACGTCATCATGTTGTTTTTAAAAACACATCTTAAATAGGGCTGTGTATCGGCAAGAATCTGGTGATACAATCACAACACTCGGATCACAATACGACATATCGCGATATATCACGATACTGTTAACAAAGCGATTTTTTTTGTGTTGTTTCTTTTTTTTAAAAGACTATTTCCTGGAGAAATTTATAGAGCAGCATTTGGATAAATAAAGTTTTAACATGTAGGTTTACGAGTACAAAAAAAACACACAAATAAATAAGTAAATAATGTTTTACAGACATTGCAGTTTCAGATTCTGCTTAAGTGTTGGTATTCTATTGCGAAAAGAATCATCTAACATCAGAACATTATTTTTGTGCATTCCCAATAAAAAAAACCTAACATTTGCCTCTTTCAGACAGTAAAAAGTGCTTTTAGGATGCTTGAATTATCCCTTATTTAACAAAACAGCGTTATCAGTTTAAAAAAAATTACATTTATGACCTGCAGTATCACAATAGTACTTTTGTAGAATAATAAACAACAGAACAAAATACCCATGTGAATATAGAAACAGCTTGAAAAATAAAAAACAAAAATGAACCTCCACCATGTCTGCATTTGAATAAATACCTAAAAATATCAATACAGTACTTTTTAATATCAATACAGTATCTTGAAGTGAAATATCGCGATATACTGCGATACAGATATTTTCTTACAGCCCTGCCTCTGACTTTATTTTGTTATTTATTTTATTTTAATTTATTTAGTTTTTAATTTTTACAATGTTCTTTACAAATACTGTTCAAATAAGTGATGCTGTTGCTCAGCCTGGAAAAAAAGGCTTTTTCTATGGAATTTGTTTGAATGTACACTACCAGTCAAAAGTTTGGACTCACCTATTTTTTCTTTATTTCATGACTATCTACATTGTAGATTCTCACTGAAGGTATCAAAACTATGAATAAACACATATGGAATTATGTAGTTAAAAAAGTGTGACATAACTCAAAACATGTTTTATATTTCAGATTCTTCAAAATAGACACGTTTTGCATTTGTTACTGCTTTGCACATTCTTGGTATTCTCTCAATGAGCTTCATGAGGTAGTCACCTGAAATGTTTTCCAACAGTCTTGAAGGAGTTTCCAGTGATGCTGAGCACTGGTCGGCCATCTGTGGTCCATCTCATGCCATTTAAATGAGAAAGTGAGTCCAAACTTTTGGCTGGTAGAGTATAACCAGAGTTTGATTAACAAAGTTGGGAAAAAAAAAAAGTTTTCCGAAAATGATAACGTCAACATGTGTTTTTTGAAAATTTGAATGCATTGATTCCTAATTAGACCTCTGACTTTATTTTGTTACTTATTTTAATTTTTTTTTTTTTTTCATTTTTACAATGTTCTTTACAAATATTCAAATCAGTGATGTTGTTGCTCAGCCTGGAATAAAAAGGCTTTTTCTATGGAATTTGTTTGAATGTATAACCAGAGTTTGATTAATAAAGTTGGGAAAAAAAAAAAAAGTTTTCCGAAAATGATAATGTCTGCATGTTTTTTTGTTTTTTTGTTTGAAAATTTGAATGTCTTGATTCCTAATTAGACTTCTGACTTTATTTTGTTATTTATTTTATTTTAATTTATTTCATTTACATTTTTTATTTTTTAATTTTTACAAAGTTCTTTACAAATACTGTTCAAATAAGTGATGTTGTTGCTCAGCCTGGAATAAAAAAGGCTTTTTCTATGGAATTTGTTTGAATGTATAACTAGAGTCTGATTAATAAATTGGGGGTGGGGGGGGAGTTTTCCGAAAATGATAACATCTGCACGTGTTTTTTTTTTTTTTTTTAATTTGAATGTATTGATTACTAATTAGACCTCTGACTTTATTTTGTTATTTATTTTATTTTAATTCTGTTTTATTTTTACAATGTTCTTTACAAATACTGTTCAAATCAGTGATGTTGTTGCTCAGCCTGGAATAAAAAAAAAGGCTTTTTCTATGGAATTTGTTTGAATGTATAACCAGAGTCTGATTAATAAAGTTGGGGGAAAAAAAAAAAAAAGTTTTCCAAAAATGATAACGTCTACATGTTTTGTTTTTGTTTTGTTTTTTTAGCTGTCTGTTTTCATTTTCACCCTAATAACCAACCACTACGACGGCGTATTAGGGCCACATAAGAAAAAAAACCTGCTTGTCAATACGAGAATAAATTTGTTATTTAACATGAATAAAGTCGTAGTTTTAAACTCATTATTTAATGAGAGTAAAGTCGTTAATTCATGAGAATAAAGTCGTTATTTAACAAGAATAAAAGGTCAAGGTTCCTTTATTTGTACCCGTAGGTAGATTTGTTTTGCAGTCTAGGTGACTGCCTTGGCATTACAACAACACACACACTGAACATGTAAGACAGACACTAGATCACACTTACAGACAGGACAAAAAGTGTTCAGTGTTCCACCATTCATCTGTACAGCAGCATGGAGAAGGAAAAGAATAAAATAAATAAGATCAAATAAATAAAAACAGGATGCAATAAAAACACAATAAAAAACAGAAAAGATAAAATAAAAACAGTCTGGGATAAAAACCAGGATAAGAACATAAAATTTTAAATTTTAAAAAATTTGAAGTCACAATAATAATAAATAGAGCAAAGTCGTATTTTTAAAAAACTTATTATTTAACAAGAAAAAACTCATAATTTAACAAGAATAAAGTTGTTATTTAAGGAAAATAAAGTCATTATTTAATGAGAATAAAGTTGCAGTTTAAAAAAACTCATTATTTAATGAAAATAAAGTTGTTATTGAATGAGAATAAAGTCGTAATTTAAAAAAAATCTAATTTGACAAGAATTAAGTCGTTAGTTAATGAGAATAAAGTTGTAGTTTTAAAAAACTCATTCAACGAGAAAAAAAAATCATTATTTAACAAGAATAAAGTTGTCATTTAAGGAAAATAAAGTCATTTAATGAGAATAAAGTCGTTATTGAACGAGAATAAAGCTGTTATTTAATGAGAATAAAGTCGTAATTCAAAAAAAAATCCTATTTAAAAAGAATTAAGTTGTTAGTTAACGAGAATAAAGTTGTAGTTTTAAAAAAACTCATTTAACGAGAAAAAAAATCATTATTTAACAAGAATAAAGTTGTTATTTAAGGAAAATAAAGTCATTTAATGAGAATAAAGTCATTATTGAACGAGAATAAAGCTGTTATTTAATGAGAATAAAGTCGTAATTTAAAAAAAATCCTATTTAAAAAGAATTAAGTCGTTAGTTAACGAGAATAAAGTTGTAGTTTTAAAAAAACTCATTTAACGAGAAAAAAAATCATTATTTAACAAGAATAAAGTTGTTATTTAAGGAAAATAAAGTCATTATTTAATGAGAATAAAGTCGTTATTGAACGAGAATAAAGCTGTTATTTAATGAGAATAAAGTCGTAATTTAAAAAAAAAAAACATTTAACAAGAATTATGTTTATGTTTACGCATTTGGCAGACGCTTTTTTCCAAAGCGACTTACAGGGGAATTAAATCGTTAGTTAACGAGAATAAAGTTGCAGTTTTAAAAAACTCATTTAACGAGAAAAAAATCATTATTTAACAAGAATAAAGTTGTTATTTAAGGAAAATAAAGCCATTATTTAATGAGAATAAAGTCGTTATTGAACGAGAATAAAGCTGTTATTTAATGAGAATAAAGTCGTAATTTAAAAAAAATCATATTTAACAAGAATTAAATCATTAGTTAACGAGAATAAAGTTGCAGTTTTAAAAAACTCATTTAACGAGAAAAAAAATCATTATTTAACAAGAATAAAGTTGTTATTTAAGGAAAATAAAGCCATTATTTAATGAGAATAAAGTCGTTATCGAACGAGAATAAAGCTGTTATTTAATGAGAATAAAGTCGTAATTAAAAAAAAATCATATTTAACAAGAATTAAATCGTTAGTTAACGAGAATAAAGTTGTAGTTTTAAAAAACTCATTTAACGAGAAAAAAACTCAATATTTAACAAGAAAAAAAATCATTATTTAATGAGAATAAAGTCGTAGTTTAAAAAAATAATAATTTTTTAACGAGAATAAAGTCGTACTTTTAAAAAATTCATTATTTAAGGAGAAAAAACTCATTATTTAACGAGAATAAAGTCGTTATCACACTGGAAGAAGAATCCAAGTCCCTCCCTTTCAACATTCAGATGCCTTTATTTTCATGCCATGGTCATATCTAGACCTAAAAAACTTCAACGCGTTTCGGCTTCAAGCCTTCATCAGGAAGTCAAACAGGAGCCTGAAAAAGTGTGGGTTCCTCTATAGTAGGGTCTAACCAACAGGAACCTGCCAGCTGGGCATGAAGGGAAAGGCCCGCAGAGGGTGTCCACATGGAAAAGGCCTGCAGAGGGTGTCCACATGGAAAAGGCCTGCAGAGGGTGTCCACATGGAAAAGGCCAGCAGAGGGTGTCCACATGGAAAAGGCCAGCAGAGGGTGTCCACATGGAAAAGGCCAGCAGAGGGTGTCCACATGGAAAAGGCCTGCAGAGGGTGTCCACATGGAAAAGGCCTGCAGAGGGTGTCCACATGGAAAAGGCCAGCAGAGGGTGTCCACATGGAAAAGGCCTGCAGAGGGTGTCCACATGGAAAAGGCCAGCAGAGGGTGTCCACATGGAAAAGGCCAGCAGATGGAGTCAGTGCAGGTCAAATAGAAATATTTACAAGTATACATGAAGAAAAAACAGCGCAAAATGTACAGATTAAGATGAAACCAGTGTCAAGTCTTTAAACCAGAAAACAGATAATACATGATAAGAAAACAGAACAGTCCAGCTCTTCATTCAGTCCAGGGGGTACAGTGGCTTGGAGTTTCAAACTCCAGAAAGCTTCCCGTTGGTTTCCTGTCTTTTTCCTTCCCCCTTTCTTCAGGAGGATGGAATGTGGTGGATGCCAGTAGCCTGTAGTGTAGATGGGTTACTGTTGTGGAGTTCCAGGTAGTGTTTTACCATCAGGTAGTTTGTGTTTCCAGTTCTTCTTGCATATTTGTGTTCTGACAGTCTGTCCTGTAAACGTCTTTTTGTACGGCCGATGTAGAACACTTTGCAGGTCGGACGTTCCAGTCTGTAAATGATGAATGTTGTTTTACACTTAATAAAATGACTGATTGTGTATTGTTTATGTGATGGAGAGTCCATGACAGTTTGGGTCTGTATGACATTTGGACAGTGACTGCAGCGGCTGCATTTGTAGCTCCCTTTAGGTTTCTGACCCAGCCATGATGGTGGAGTGCTGGGTTGGAGATGGCTGTGGACCAGTTTGTCCTGCAGTGTAGGACATCTCCTACAGGTGATGAGTGGAGGCTGTGGAAAAGTTCATCTGAGCTGTTCATCGCTCTGAATGATGTCCCAGTTTTTATTCATTATTCTTCTGACTTGGTTTTCATTTGGGTCGGATCGCGTTCACATTCCACTTTTTGCTAGTGGAGCAAAATGCGTGAACAGAAGCACGCATGTGACGAACTGCGCTGGCATTGGACAGAAAAGTCGGGGGCGGGGTGAAGCAGAGACAGCCGGTGTTGATGAAAATAATCGTGGTGCTCCTACATACAGTTAGCATTTTCAGAATAGAAATTGTAGTTTTACAAACACAAATTTACGAAAATAATGTTAACACTCAAGAAAAGCTCAGTCGGAGCCAGTTTCATAATACGGACATGTCAGATGTCAGTGTCCTCATTGGTCCTCGTCTGTCCACAGCTCATGTCTGCTGTTCGCTCTGAACACCGTAAACCTCGGCTCCTTCCAGAGGCTACGGTGGCTCATCAAGCACAAAAAGGCACAAGATTCCTTGGTTTGGTTCGGTTCGAGGTCGGTTCTGTTCACACCAGAGTCGGTTTGGAAGCGGACCCAGACCACCTCTTCTAGGTGGTCTGGGTCCGCTCGTTTGGTTCGAATCAGAGTTCACATGTTTGTATTCACACCTAAAAAAAAGTCCGGACTTTCTGGGGAAACAAACTGTGGTCCGTTTTAAACGGACCGAATGTGGTTGGTGTGAATCCAGCCTTAGACTCAAAGGCCAAACACTGAGTCTGTCCTCCATCAACACATTAGTCTGAGGACTTTGCACACATTTGGGTTTGTTGTAAGAACTGAACTGATTTGTAGTAAATGTCCTCTTTTGTGGAGGAGAAACTGCTGCAGTGTTCATCTGTAGGACTATCAGAGAAAACAGCCAAACTAAACACAGAGGGTTTGTGTTTGTAAACAAACTGTGAGGATTCTACTGTGAGTTTGAGTCCAACAGAAGGAAAGGATCTGTAACACCGCAAACTGTTGAATTTTCAAAATATTACGAGTTTAATCTCATAAAAGTATGACTTTATTCTCATTAAATAATGACTTTATTCTCGTTAATTAACGACTTTATTTTCGTTAATTAACAACTTTATTCTCGTTAATTAACGACTTTATACTTGTTAAATAAAGAGTTTTTTTTACACTATGATTTTATTCTCATTAAATAAGTTTTTTCTCTCTAAATGATGAGTTTTTTGTAAACTAGGACTTTATTCTCATTAAATTATGACTTTATTCTCGTTAATCAACAACGTTATTCTCGTTAATTAATGACTTTATTCTCGTTAAATAAGGAGTTTTTTTTTACACTATGACTTTATTCTCATTAAATAACTATTTTATTCTCATTAAATAAGTTTTTTCTCTCTAAATGATGAGGGTTTTTTTCAACTAGGACTTTATTCTCATTAAATTATGACTTTATTCTCGTAAATCAACAACTTTATTTTCGTTGATTAACAACTTTCTTCTCGTTAATTACCGACTTTATTCTTGTTATATAATGAGTTTTTTCTTGTTAAATAATGACTTTTTTAAAACTACGACTTTATTCTCGTTGTGCATAGTTGTTTTTCTTGTCACGTGGCCCTACACGCCGTCATAACCCACAATAACTCGTCATCACATTTCACACACTATCACTCAGTCACGTGCACTCACCAGATTAGGAACTGTGCTCGTGGCCGTTCGTGCAGCTCACACACCCCGAATTTACATCCGCTCTGGATCAACAGGTGAACATGGGAATAAAAAAATAAATAAAAACAGTATTAACGTTTAACTTTACTAAACAAGCGGAGCATTTTCAAGCCGCGCGAGGACTGAAAATCCAGGAAATCCAAAAGCCAAAGTCACGCGACCGTCTCCGTTTCACTGCACGAGGGAGTTCGGAGCTCCGGTTAGCTAACGGCTAACTATAGCAGGAGGGAGCACCGAGATATCCAGGAGGAAAAAGACTTTGGGTAGATTTGAGCTCAAACTGCTCCTTAGTATCAAAAGATGAGAATCTGTGTCCAAACCCACCGACTAACTTCGAGTAGAATGAAGTTGGATGAAGCCGCTTCACGGCTTGTCTCTGGCTCTAACAGCAAAAACAAAGGAGGAACAAACGGGGCGGGCACTTCCGGGAATGACAGCAAGCTGCATTCTGATTGGTTGGTCTTGTTAGTATACAGCCTTCTGATTGGTCCTCGTGTCCATGGTTCCGGCTCGACTCTTTTTTTTTTTTTTTTTTTTTTTTTAACTTTATTTAAATATCAATTAACAAACATTTAACATACAACAAAATAAACACAAATAAAATACAATCATTAAATCAGTATATGCACCGAATCCATTTTCAGTAAATCATGTACAAAAATAAATTAAAAAAAAAAAAACCCATAAATAATTTCTCATCTAAAATTTCATTAAATGTCAGAAGATACATTAAATAACTTGTCATAGCTATCAACAAATGTCCTATTTATTATTATTATTATTATTATTATTATTATTATTATTATTATTACCATTAATAATAATAATAATAATAATAATAATAATAATATTAACAACAACAAGGGCTAATGATTTACAAAGTGAGTTAAATTCAATTAAAAAATGAGGAAAGGTTGGTTTGGAGGAACTTTATTTAAATATCAATTAACAAACATTGTCAAACATTTAACGTATAAAAACATACACACAATACATGAGAATACAGATACAAAAATAAGATATAATCGTAAAATCAGTATATGCAACAAATACATTTTTGATAATTCATATACAAAAAAAAAAAAAAAATCAGAAGATACATTAAATAACTTATCATAGCTATCAAGAAATGTCCTATTTTTTTATTATTATTGTTATTAACAAGGGCTAATAATTTATAAAGTGAGTTAAATTCAATTAAAAAATGAGGAAAGGTTGTTTTGGAGGCTGAAAATTTTTGTTTATGAATGAAATACTTTCCCAATAAAATGAAAAAATGAACTAAATACTGCAGACATTTGTTCTTATTTTCATAATAACAGTGTATCGTGTGTGAATGTTGATGTGCCAATGCAAGTTAATCTGATGTTCTACTAATCTGACCTTAAACCCCACTCTCCCTTGTTCTAAATCAGTGAAACTATGTAATTCAATTGAAACTGTTTTTTTTTTTTTTTTTAAATAATAAGACATCTAAATTTTGAACAAACATCAAGATGTAAAAAGGAAAAACCATTTGAACAAATAATTAAAAAATGCATAGATTTAAACACACAAAGCAGAAAAGACAAATAATAGTATATTAAAAAAACAACAAAAACATATCTAACAAAATAAATAAATAAATAAATAAATAAATAATAATAATAATAATAACAATAATTGAACACAGATCTGATATTAACAGTGCTTCTTAACAGAGGTTGTGTGGTTCACCTGGTGATCAGCGCTGACAGATTCCACAGGTCCGATAGACTCAGGAGTCATGGACTGAACCAGAACCAGACCCAGAACCAGAACCAGACCACTGAGACACAACACTGATGAAACAGTCAGCATGGACCATCTGAAATGAGAAGATGAAGAATATTAAAGCAAACAGTGAACAGTGGTGATGAACTGACCAAATCGCAGCATAGAGATGAGATAAGATGAGATGAGATGAGATGAGATAAGATAAGATAAGAAGGGATAAGATAAGATAAGAAAGGATAAGATAAGATGAGAAAGGATAAGATAAGATAAGATAAGATAAGAAGGGATAAGATAAGATAAGATAAGATAAGATAAGATAAGAAAGGATAAGATAAGATGTTAGAATAATTGTACATAAGTTATCACATTCATGCCATACTTATGATGTTATTATATGCTATGTTGAATGAGGGCAAAGTGCTCTTAGAGTTCTTTTACAGGTTTTGCAGAAGTGAAAGCACCTCGGAAGATGGGGACCATGCCTTGGAGACCAGTTGACCCATGTCGTCTGATCGAAAGCAGAAGTTCACACAAAGGCTACACAGATGCGTCTGGACGATTCAGTTTTGACATTTAATAAGAGGAAAATAATCATGCACCCATGCACTAACAATGTGATCAATACGTAAACCCTCAGACTAATCACACCCATGTAACTAGGGAACACCCAAATGAAATAAATGAGGAGAGCAAGGGCAGGACCCTCAGAGTGAGTTGGGACGTTGTAACTGAGCAGTGTTCTGTCAACTACTCTCCTCGCGAGCAAGAGATACTTGACTCCTGTGTGTTCTTGTGTCTTTCTTTATATCTCAGTGTTTTGAACCTGACATAAGATAAGAAAGGATAAGATAAGATACAATAAGATAAGATAAGAAAGGATAAGATAAGATACAATAAGATAAGTTAAGAAAGGATAAGATAAGATAAGATAAGATAAGATAAGATAAGATACAATAAGATAAGATAAGATACAATAAGATAAGATAAGATGAATGAATGAATGAATGAATGAATAAACTTTATTGTCATTGTACTCATGTTACAATGAAATTATGCAGGCCTCCCCCCTCAGTGCAATCCAGCATAAACAAGATAAAAACACAATAGTATATAAATAAGGCTTAAGAATATAGAGATAATAAAAGTATTAAAATAAATGAAATAAATATTTAGGCAGAACAGTTAAAAACTTAAAAGCTTTAAAAGTTTAAAAGTTTTCCCCAAGTACCCCTAGTTACTTGTTTAAAAGCCTTATTGCCCAGGGATAAAAAGTGTCTCTAAGTCGGTTTGTTGGGCTCCCCAGAACCCGATACCTCCTCCCTGAGGGTAGGGGGTTGAAGAGGCACCGGCCAGGGTGGGATGTGTAAAGTAAGATGTTCCTTGCCCTCTTCAACCCCCTAGAGTTTGCGATGTCCTCCAGGGAGGGCAGGGGGCAGCTGATGATCTTTTGTGCCGCCTTTCTGACCCCCTGCAGGGCTTTTTTGTCCTTGGCCGTGCAGCCGGCATACCACACTGTAACACAGTATGTCAGCACACTTTCCACAGTGGAGCGGTAAAAAGTCTGCAGCAGATTCACATCCAGGTGGCATTTTTTTAGTAGTCTTAAAAAGTACAGTCTCTGCTGCGCTTTGCCGACTACTGCAGCTGTGTTCGCGTGCCACCTGAGGTCATCCGCCACATGTACACCCAGGTATCGGAAAGAGGAGACCCTTCCCACACAGACCCCATCTATCTGTAGTGGGGTGGGGTCTGCTCTGTTCCTCCTCCAGTCCATCACCATCTCCTTACTTTTGCTTGTATTCAGATGCAGGTTGTTCGCAGAACTCCAAGCTACAAGTCTCTGGACCTCCTCCCTGTATGCTGTCTCGTCGCCCCTGGAGATGAGACCCACCACAACGGTGTCATCGGCGAATTTAACTAAGATGTTAGAGTCATACAAGGGGGCACAGTCATGCGTGTACAGTGTGTACAGGAATGGGCTCAGTACACAGCCCTGAGGGGAGCCCGTGCTGAGTGTACGGGTGGAGGATATATGGGGCCCCACCCTCACTGTCTGTGGTCGCTCCGTCAGGAAGCTGCCAATCCACTTACAGATGAGGGGTGGGAAGTCCAGGTCAGTCAGCTTCTTGACGAGTATGTTCGGCAAAATGGTGTTAAATGCCGAACTATAATCAACAAAAAGCATCCTCACGCAACTGCCCAGTTTCTCCCCATGACTCGCAGCAGCGTGGAGAACAGTGGAGACTGCATCAGCTGTTGACCTATTCTTCCTGTAAGCAAACTGATGTTGGTCAAAGTTCTGGGGGAGACAGGACTTAAGATGGTGCAGAACTAGCCTCTCAAAACACTTCATAACCACAGACGTGAGTGCCACCGGTCTGTAGTCATTCAGGCTGATAAGATAAGATAAGATAAGATAAGATAAGATAAGATAAGATAAGATAAGATAAGATAAGATAAGCTTTATTTATCCCAAAGGTAAATTCCCTGAAGTCAGTCAGTTCATGTATTTATCACAGTTCTTCAGTTTGATGCAGTTACATTTATACAGTTTCAACTGGTTCGTAATCACAGTACAACGACGTTAAGGAGGTGTTCATTTCAGTTGTAATTGTGATAGTTTCGGTCAGTGTGTGTTTGTGCTCTACTTACTCATTCAGGTGGTCTGTAGTCCTTTACCAGGGCTGTCTGTGGTTGTTTTTAGAACTGTGGGGGTGTCCAAACATCCACCTTTAACCCTTAAAGCCCCAAACGTCCACCTTTAACCCTTAAAGCCCCAAACGTCCACCTTTAACCTTTAAAGCCCCAAACGTCCACCTTTAACCTTTAAAGCCCCAAACGTCCACCTTTAACCCTTAAAGCCCCAAACGTCCACCTTTAACCCTTAAAGCCCCAAACGTCCACCTTTAACCCTTACAGACCCAAACGTCCACCTTTAACCCTTACAGACCCAAACGTCCACCTTTAACCCTTACAGACCCAAACGTCCACCTTTAACCCTTACAGACCCAAACGTTCACCTTTAACCCTTACAGACCCAAACGTCCACCTTTAACCCTTACAGACCCAAACGTCCACCTTTAACCCTTACAGACCCAAACGTCCACCTTTAACCCTTACAGACCCAAACGTTCACCTTTAACCCTTACAGACCCAAACGTCCACCTTTAACCCTTAAAGACCCAAACGTTCACCTTTAACCCTTACAGACCCAAACGTCCACCTTTAACCCTTACAGACTAATATTTTTTAAAAATTATTAAAATCCACGCAATTAATCGCGTGGATTTTAATTAAACGGCATCACCAGTGTGTATTTCCTGTCAGTGATATTTCGGACTGAAGTACTCTGGTGATGAAAATAATTGCACATGTCACATGGGGCGGCCATGGCTCAGTTGGTAGAGCGGGTCGTCCAATAACCGAAGGGTTGGCGGTTCGAATCCCGCTAGTCAGTCCGTTGTGTCCTTGGGCAAGACACTTCACCCTCTTTGCCTCCAGTGCCACCCACACTGGTGTATGAATGTTCGGTGGTGGTCGGAGGGGCCGTAGGCGCAAAATGGCAGCCATGCTTCTGTCAGTCTGCCCCAGGGCAGCTGTGGCTACAGATGTAGTTTACTACCACCAGAGGGAGAATGTGAGCGCAAATGAATAATGGGTCAATAATGTAAAGCGCTTTGGGTGTCTAGAAAGGCGCTATATAAATCCAATCCATTATTATTATTATGTCAGTGCTTCCTCTCCCCCCCACCATCTGAAGACATTTCAAATGAAAATGTCCATGGAACAGACCACTACTGTTACACATGTTTATGTCCACACAGGTTTATTTCCACTTGTGAGTGATTGACAGGAGTCTTTAGCCCACTAATCAGTACTAATACTAATAAGCCCAATAATATGTGATGTTCAGTTGTTCAAAGTAAACAAAGGGGGCCCTCTAGTGGTCACAATAAGTGTCACTAACGTATGTTTTGTCCTTGCAGTGTTCCCGTAGTTAGTTCAGACATAAGAAGGAACTAACAGACACGTTTCTTTCACTCTGTTTGTTTGGCCCAAAAAATGTTTGCCTGTGAGTATTTTCTGTTCAGTTGTTGTCAGAATGAATAGTATCAAATATCTCTGATGTGAACCTTTGTTGCTGAATAAAAAGACATAAATCTAAAGTTAATCTGTAAATGCTAATCATTAGCGTGTCTATGGATTTTCCCATTCAAGTTAGCATCAAGCTAGCGATCTTTTTCCCATTCATTTAAATGTATAATGCCATGTAAATGTACTAAGGCAGTGAACAGAACTCAGACATATTTAGTTTGTATGTGTCAGTTTTACAGTGAGTCTACAGGAACAGATTTGGACACAAGTTTTGGGCGTTCAGCTTTTCTTGTTAAACCTGTTGTCTATCTGCAGCTAACCGCTACACGCACACAAGCAGAAGAATAGGAGTTGCCCAGTCCTTTTATATATATATATATATATACATACATACATACAGGGTGGGGAAGCAAATTGTACAATATTTTGAGGCAGGGATTGAAAGACAGTGTATGACCATTTAGTTTATTGAAAGTCATGAGAATTTATTTGCCACAAGAAAATGTCCATAATAGAAAATGTTTTTATTCTATGTGTCCTCCTTCTTTCTCAATAACTGCCTTCACACGCTTCCTGAAACTTGTGCAAGTGTTCCTCAAATATTGGGGTGACAACTTCTCCCATTCTTCTTTAATAGTATCTTCCAGACTTTCTGGTAATAGTTTTGCTCATAGTCATTCTCTTCTTTCCATTATAAACAGTCTTTATGGACACTCCAACTATTTTTGAAATCTCCTTTGGTGTGACGAGTGCATTCAGCAAATCACACACTCTTTGACGTTTGCTTTCCTGATTACTCATATGGGCAAAAGTTTGTGAAAAGGTATGGATAATAGTGTTAGGTATGATTATGACATCAGTATATGTTTGGGTTCAAAACAACTGACGTAGTGTCTGCTGAGAAAAAACAACTAAATGTTCAGTGTAAATTTGGCTTCCCCACCCTGTACATATATATATATATATATATATATATATATCCCCCTTGAACTGCCACCTTATCGTGGTGGGGGAGTTTGTGTGCCCGAATGATCCCAGGAGCTATGTTGTCGGGGGCTTTATGCCCCTGGTAGGGTCTCCCAAGGCAAACAGGTCCTGGGTGACGGGCCAGACTAAGAGCAGTTCAGAAACCCCTATGAATAAGAACCACCTAAAGAATGTGACGTCACCCGGTACGGCGCAGCCGGGGCCCCACCCTGGAGCCAGGCCTGGGGTTGGGGCTCGTATGCGAGCGCCTGGTGGTCGGGCCTATGCCCACGGGGTCCGGCCGGGTCCAGCCCGAAAGAGCGACATGGGCCCACCCTCCGACGGACTCACCACCCATCGAGGGAATCATAGGGGCCGGGTGCAGTGTGGATTGGGTGACAGTCGAAGGCAGGGAGCCCGACAACCCGATCCCCGGACACGGAGTCTAGCTCTTGGGACATGGAATGTCACTTCGCTGGGGGGGAAGGAGCCAGAGCTTGTGAGGGAGGTTGAGAGATACCGTCTAGATATAGTCGGGCTCACCTCCACACATAGCTTGGGCTCTGGAACCCAACCCCTCGAAAGGGGCTGGACTCTCCACTTCTCTGGCGTTGCCCGCGGTGAGAGGCGGCGGGCTGGTGTGGGATTACTCATAGCCCCTCAGCTCAGCCGCCATGTGTTGGAGTTCACCCCGGTGAACGAGAGGGTCGCGTCCCTACGCCTTCGGGTTGGGGACAGGTGCCTCACTGTTGTTTCGGCCTACGGGCCGAACGGCAGTGCAGAGTACCCGGCCTTCTTGGAGTCTCTGGGAGGGGTGCTGGATGGTGCTCCGACTGGGGACTCCATTGTTCTCCTGGGCGACTTCAATGCCCACGTGGGCAACGACAGTGAGACCTGGAGGGGGGTGATGGGGAGGAACGGCCTCCCTGATCTGAACCCGAGTGGTGTTCTGTTACTGGACTTCTGTGCTAGTCACAGTTTGTCCATAACAAACACCATGTTCGAACACAGGGATGTCCATAAGTGCACTTGGCACCAGGACACCCTAGGCCGGAGGTCGATGATCGACTTCACTGTCGTATCATCAGACCTCCGGCCACGTGTTTTGGACACTCGGGTGAAGAGAGGGGCAGAGCTGTCAACCGATCACCACCTGGTGGTGAGTTGGATCCGCTGGCGAAGGAGGAAACCGGACCGACTCGGCAGGCCCAAACGTGTTGTGAGGGTCTGTTGGGAACGTCTGGCAGAACCTGATGTCAGTGTGGTCTTCAACTCCCACCTCCGGGAGAGCTTCTCCCAGATCCCGGGGGAGGCTGGGGACATTGAGTCCGAGTGGACCATGTTCTCCACCTCCATTGTCGAAGCGGCTGCTCGGAGCTGTGGTCGCAAGGTCTCCGGTGCCTGTCGTGGCGGCAATCCCCGAACCCGGTGGTGGACCCCGGAAGTAAGGGATGCCGTCAAGCTAAAGAAGGAGTCTTATCGGGTCTTGTTGGCCCGTGGGACTCCCGAGGCAGCTGATGGGTACCGGAAGGCCAAGCGTGCTGCAGCCCAGGCGGTTGTGGAGGCAAAAACTCGGGTCTGGGTGGAGTTTGGGGAGGCCATGGAGGAGGACTATTGGTCGGCCTCGAGGAAATTCTGGCAAACCATCCGGCGCCTCAGGAGGGGAAAGCAGTGCGCCACCAACACTGTTTACAGTGGAAGTGGGGAGCTGCTGACCTCAACTGGGGATGTTGTCGGGCGGTGGAAGGAATACTTCGAGGATCTCCTCAATCCCACTGCCACGTCTTCCATAGAAGAAGCAGAGGCTGAGGTCTCAGAGGTGGACTCGTTCATCACCCAAGCTGAAGTCACCGAGGTGGTTGGCAAGCTCCTTGGTGGCAGGGCACCGGGGGTGGATGAGATTCGCCCTGAGTACCTTAAGTCTCTGGATGTGCAGGGACTGTCTTGGTTGACACGTCTCTGCAACATCGCGTGGCGGTCGGGGACAGTACCTCTGGATTGGCAGACCGGGGTGGTGGTTCCCCTTTTTAAGAAAGGGGACCGGAGGATGTGCTCCAACTATAGGGGGATCACACTCCTCAGCCTCCCGGGGAAAGTCTATTCCAGGGTACTGGAGAGGAGGATCCGACCGATAGTCGAACCTCGGATCCAGGAGGAACAATGCGGTTTTCGTCCTGGTTGTGGAACGCTGGACCAGCTCTATACTCTCCATCGGGTGCTCGAGGGTTCATGGGAGTTCGCCCAACCAGTCCACATGTGTTTTGTGGATCTGGAGAAGGCGTTCGACCGTGTCCCTCGTGGTATCTTGTGGGGGGTGCTTTGGGAGTATGGGGTCCGGGGCCCTTTGCTAAGGGCAGTCCGGTCCTTGTATGACCGAAGCAGGAGCCTGGTTCGCATTGCCGGCAGTAAGTCAGACCTGTTCCAGGTGCATGTTGGACTCCGGCAGGGCTGCCCTTTGTCACCGGTTCTGTTCATAATTTTTATGGACAGAATTTCTAGGCGCAGCCAAGGGCCGGAGGGGGTCCGGTTTGGGGACCACAGGATTTCATCTCTGCTTTTTGCAGACGACGTTGTCCTGTTGGCCTCATCGAACCTGGACCTTCAGCGTGCCCTGGGGCGGTTTGCAGCCGAGTGTGAAGCGAGCGGGATGAGGATCAGCACCTCCAAATCCGACAGACAAATCAGACAGAATTGACAGACAGATCGGTGCAGCGTCTGCAGTGATGCAGTCGCTGTACCGGTCGGTTGTGGTAAAGAAGGAGCTGAGCCGAGAGGCGAAGCTCTCGATTTACCGGTCAATCTACGTTCCTACCCTCACCTATGGTCATGAGCTTTGGGTCAGGACCGAAAGGACAAGATCCCGGATACAAGCGGTCGAAATGAGTTTCCTCCGTCGGGTGGCTGGGCGCACCCTTAGGGATAGGGTGAGGAGCTCAGTCACCAGGGAGGAGCTCGGAGTAGAGCCGCTGCTCCTCCGCGTCGAGAGGGGCCAGCTGAGGTGGCTCGGGCATCTGTTTCGGATGCCTCCTGGACGCCTCCCTGGGGAGGTGTTCCGGGCATGTCCCACCGGGAGGAGACCTCGGGGAAGACCCAGGACATGCTGGAGAGACTATGTCTCTCGGCTGGCCTGGGAACGCCTCGGGATCCCCCCAGAAGAGCTGGAGGAGGTGTCTGGGGAGAGAGAAGTCTGGGCATCCCTGGTTAGACTGTTACCCCCGCGACCCGGCCCCGGATAAGCGGAAGAGAATGGATGGATAGAATGGATGGATATATATATATATATATATATATATATATATATATATATATATATATATATATATATATATATATATATATATATCCTTTATTTTGTTTAGTTCTTCATTCTATTGTTGGTTGTTTGTGGGATGTCTATCGTGATGGGTCAGTGTGTTTTTCTTGTACTGCTGCTGTGGTAACCAAACAATTTCCTGCAAAGGATCAATAAAGTATCTATCTATCTATCTATCTATCTATCTATCTATCTATCTATCTATCTATCTATCTATCTATCTATCTATCTATCTATCTATCTATCTATCTATCTATCTATCTATCTATCTATCTATCACAGATTACAGTATTGGATTTGCAACTTTTTTAAGGACCCACTGAATCCCTGTAAAATACTCTCAAAAATGCGGTTGAATCTGTAAAACAAACTCTTTTATTATCAGATGTGTCACTACTTACAACTGGTGCTCATGATCATAAAGTAGTACCACTTTCATTTGGATGCTTTTCCATTGTTGGCCACATGCCAAATGTTTGTCATGCATTAAGTAGTGAGGCATGCTGGTCCTGATCGGGTCGCGCCGGTGATCCACTAGCAAGCGTCGCGAACTCTGCGAACTACGCAGTACCCAGCCGCACCACTGCCTTCCTCCAGGGACGCTTGTTGTGGGAGTTTCCGTTTGTAGATGGGCGTGACTGAAGCGGCAGAAGGCGGGTGGTGAAAATTTCCCTCTTCGATTTTGAAAATTTTGGAGGGAAAGTCCCGTCTATAAAACAAGCTTGGTGCGATTTGGACAGTAATTTTAATCATGAAATGAACTTTGTAGCTTAGCTAGCCGGTAACGCTAGCCCAGGGGTCGGCAACCTGCAGCTCCAGAGTCTCAATGATGAATAAAATAAATTTTTCCAATAATTACCTCATTAATTTGGTATATTTGGTATTAGTACTTCATATACTATTAGCACAAATACCATGAAATACTTTTACTGTGTACTTTTGGAGTAATCATATTCAAAAATCCATTCCAAGCTCCAAAAGAGTTTGTTTTTTCATCTGAAATAGGCTTTAAGACTAAATTCAATGATGAATAAAATTAATTTTTCCAATAAGTACCTTTTGAATTTGTTATATTTGTTATTAGTCCTTCATATACTATTAGCACAAATACTATGAACAACTTTTACTGTGTACTTTTGGAGTAATCATACTCCAGATTCCATTCCAAGCTACAAAAGTGTTTTTTTGTCTGAAATAGGCTTTAAGACTAAATTCAATGATGAATAAAATTAATTTTTCCAATAAGTACCTCATGAATTTGGTATTTTTGGTATTTGTACTTCATATACTATTAGCACAAATACTATGAACTACTTTTACTGTGTACTTTTAAAGTAATCATACTCCAGAATCCATTCCACACTACACTTCTGTTTGTTGTATTCAGTGGTTGTAACAGATAAAATGTAAAAAAAGATTAAAACTTTTAAAAGTTTAAAAGCTCTGTTACTTTTTGCGGCTCCAGACTATTTTTTTTGGCGGTAGAGTAGGCAAAATGGCCCCCTCTTCTGACTGATAATAAAGGTTGCAGACTCCTGCGCTAGCCCTTCCTTCCACTGGTCTAATCAGTTAAACGCTTTATTTCCGTAAATTCATAACACCCACCATCGACACCCGACAATTTTCGGCACTTCCTTCCAGGCATCGCTGATTAGACCGTTGGAAGAAAGGGCTAGCGTTACCGGCTGGCTAAGCTAGCCCCAGAGCTTATTTTGAAGAGCATGTCTCAAAGTACCAGAACCAATGAGAAGCCCTTGTCTGGGAAAACAGGCCGTTTTTTCCTGGACCTGTCTAATGACGCATTTCCACTACGTGGTATCGGCTCGACTTGACTCGGCCTTTATGCATTTCCATTACGATAAAGGACCTGGAATCTGGTACCCGGTACCAGTTTTTTGGTCTCACCTCCGCTGTGGTTCCAGGACTGGGTACCAGATGCTAAGAGGTGACGCTGTGTAAACACTGTAGACCACTGATTGGTCAGAGTCGTCTGTGTGAGCCGACGTTTTACAGAAAACAGATGCAGAAGTTGACAGTAAATAT